>NC_044996.1:1194875-1256528 GCF_008728515.1 Papio anubis | reverse complement strand
GTAGGTGGTGTCTTCTTTTTACAGATGTAGAAACTGTCATTGACAAAGATTATTTCATGCCTCCAATGGCTGGTTACATGGTGGAACTAGGACTCAGTTCCTATCTGACTATATTATTTACCACCTCCTGAAAAGACTTCAGGCCACCATCTGCCCACACAGCAACCAAGGGAGACTACAAGGGCAATGAGCCATACAGGCCACCAACAAGGGAGGGCCTAGCAGACGCTTGCTATCTTAGAATCATCTCATGGTCTGCACGCCTGCTTGGGGGCAAAGATCCTGGATGGGAGGGAAAACAGCATGCAGGTTATGAGCTGCAATTGGGAGGGAGGATTGACAGACTCAGGCTGGAACCAAAGTGGTGTCTATCAACTGTAGTGAAACATTGTATCTCGACAAACCTTACTTTCCTTGGCAGTAAAACTGAGATAATGACATCAGTATAGCAAGTGCCTACAAAGCACTAAACAGGTGATCATTTTCCAATTATCATTATTATGATCATCACAGCTAGAATTACAACTGTGCCACCCATTAGCTGTATGAGCTTGGGCAAGTCACTTAACCTCCAGCCTCAGTCTTCTCATTTATAAACGAACAGGGACAATAATCCCCACCCACCATATTGGAGTAAGTCAGATATCCAAAGTGCTTGGTAATCAGTAGGTACCTGGCCTCTGACCCGTCGCTTCCTCCAATCAAGTTGGTGCCATTTCCGAGGCTGTCGCCATGCCCACTGAAGCGTTTACTACAGGCCTTCCCATGAGACGACCCACACCTCCCTATGGTTGGGACAAGGTCACTGAAGCTTCCCTTGGGGAATGGGCGTCAGAGTCATGGGGGGAGGGGTTCCTGGCTGCCTCCCGATGACCGGGGGAGAGTGGGCTGGGGCAGGCGCACCTTGTCCTGCAGGAACAGCAGCACATTCCGGGGACCCAGCTCCAGGGCGGGATCTAAGTAGGCAGAGAGTTGCAAGTCGCTGGTGATGTGGCCTTCATGGGTGTCGGCAGGAGCCCACAAGTCCCTGGCAGGGGACAGAAGAGGTGCTGTCAGACGGGGGCTCATGTGGACTGGAGCTCTGTTGCCGGCAGATTCGCTGCGACCCCCGAGCAAAGAACAGTCCACCTCTGGGCCTCACCACCCCTCGCGTAGGACAGCGCCGGAGTCGGAGTCGGGCGAGGGCGCCTCAGCCGCCACAGCGCATCCCACCCCGGCCCGCTCACCGGTCACTGGACCACAGCACCAGCGGGACCTGCTGCTCCGCCGCTGCCGCCGCCGCCGCCGCCGCCGCCAACGACAAAAACACCGGCAGCCACGGCATCCGCCAGAGCGCCTGGGCGCACCGCGGCCTCATCCGCACTCGAGCCGTCGCCGTGGCCGCCATCATAGCCTCAGCCTCCACTGCTTCAGCGGCCTCGACAGCCGCGGATCAGGTGACCGTTGCTGCTGGGAGGCCCCGCCTCGCACCTCCATGGCCCAGCGCGGGCCGGCCGGCGGAGCCGCGAGTGAGTGGACCGGTACATGCCACTCCGCGGCCACTCCTTCTCACTGGTTGGCTGTGCGTGCCAGGCACTCACACTCCGAGTGGGAAGGGGGATGGGGCCCAGCCTTCAGACCACTAGGACGAGACAAGAGGGACAGGGGCTCCGCGGAATCCTGCGCGCACCCTACGCGTTCGCCCGTCCGTTTTTATTTATTTATTTATTTTTGTGTTGTTGTTGCTCTCTTCTTTTCTTTCTTTCTTTTTTCTTTTTCTTTTCTTTCTTTTTTTTTTTAAAGACAGGGTCTCCCTATATTGCCAGGCTGGTCTCGCCTACCCCACCCCAGCTCAAGCGATCCTCGCACCTCAGCCTCCGGAAAGAGTGGAACTACAGTAGCATCGCCCTTGCCGGCCAATCCTTGTTTTAATTCTTTTCCTTAAAATTGCAAAAGTGGTGTCTTTCCTGTAGATGGACCCCTCCCACAATTACAGGTGACAGGAGAACTAATCCTTAGAATGAGGAAAGAAAGCGAGAGCCCAGGATATTAGCATCTGCGGGAACACCTTGCCGCTTTGGGTGGGAGAAGGGTCCAGAAAGAGATCGGACAAGGAGCAGCGAAGAGGAAAGGGAAACCAGAAGGCATTATTCAAAAGAACACCCTAACGGGCGGTGAAAACCATGTAATCCCAGCACTTTGGAAGCGGGAGGCTGATGAATCTTGATCAAAGAGATCAAAGATCATCACAACAACATGTTGAAACTCCGTCAATACTAAAATACAAAAATTGTGCAGGCGTGGCTCAAGCCTGTAATCCCAGCACTGGGGAGGCCGGGCGGGAGGCGGGATCCAGAAGGTCAGGAGAGATCGAGACCATCCCTGGCTAACAGTGAAACCCGCGTCTCTACTAAAAAATACAAAGCAGCGAGGCGAGGTGGCGGGCATCTGTAATCCCAGCTACTCGGGGAGGCTGGGGGCAAGGAAGAATGGGCGTGAACCGGGTGGCGAGGAGCTGGGGTGAGCGAGATCCGACACTGCACTCCCAGCCTGGGGCAGAAGTGACTCCATCTCAAAAAAAAAAAAAAGAATGGCTGGAGGCATGCTGGGCGCACTCCTGAGTCCCAGCTACACGGGGAGAGCAGAGGCAGAGGAGAATAACTTGAACCCGGGAGGCCCAGTGCAGTGAGCCAGATCTGCCTGCACTCCTGGCCACAGCAAGGAGTCACATCTCAAAAAAAAAGTACGTGCTAGAGTTGTCACATGTGATTCCAGACTAGGACGAGAATAGTGGCAGTTGAGCTGGAGAGAGAGGAAGTAGGTCTGACTGATACAGTCAAAAAATTGCTTAGCTTTGGGTCTCTGAGTTGGGGATCTTTGGGAGATGAGTCACTTGGGGGCTCACTGAGTTTCAGGTGCTTAGGGGAAACCGTCAAGGTGGCCACACAGCCCTGAACTAGCTGAGGGAGAGGTTTTGCTGGAGCTTCACTGTGTCAGGAGAATCAGCAAGCTTAAAAAGGAAGCATGTCTATTATGTTTCTGTTACTTTTGGTACATAGTTTCAAGGCAAAGACTTCCTCTGGAATGTGGAATGCAATCTTGCCTCTACCAGGACTCTGTTGCTGAGCTGCTTCCATCCTTAGGGGAGAAACCCACCTGTGACTGCTTTTATTCTTCCCTCCGTTGCCAGGGGTCCCTGGAGCGATGGCCCATGAGGCTTCCTGAAGCACCTGCTATGGGCCAGGCACACCCGAACTCTGCCCCGAAGTTGACAGTCTAGTCACCACAGGACATACAGGACAGCAGGTCATGATACAGGGTGTGCATGTTCCCAAAGGTTGAGACATGGGACTGGGAGGGATGTAAGAGAGGCGGGCACCCATGAAGCTGCTCCCACAGGAGGTGATATCCTAAGACTGAACCAATCACCAAATGTTGATAGCACCAATAGGCACCTTCTGTCTGGGGACTTCATCTTTAGAATTAAAAGCATTTCTTCATTGAAATCCTGGCTGGCGTGAGGTAGCTTATGCTGTAATCCCAACACTTTGGGAGGCGGGAACAGGCAGATAACCCTGAGCTTAAGGTTCAAGACCAGCCTGGCAAAGCGTGGCAAACCCCACATCTCTACTAAAATACAAAATTAGCTGGGCGTGGTGGCTGACCTGTAGTCCCAGCTACTCAGGAGGCTGAGACAGGACAATTGCTTGAACACCTGGAGGGTGGAGGTTGCAGTGAGCGAGGAATCATGCCATTGCACTCCAGCCAGACAGCAGAACAAAACTCCGTCTCAAAAAAAAAAAAATAAAAGAAAGAAGAAAAAAGAAATCCCTTCAGGCCCTCATCTCCTGTGGCTTTTTAAAATTGTTTTAATATACTATTGGACACATACCAAAATATGTGGAACATACATGTTATATACATGTGTAAGGTATATTACATATCTTACCTCTATGCAGTATAAAAAATAAAAGGAGCGACCCGAGACCGCGGTGGCTCCGCCTGTAATCCCAGCACTTTGGGAGGCGAAGTGAGCCAGTCCACGAGTCAGGAGGTCGAGACCATCCTGGCTAACATGGTGAAACCCCGTCTCTACTAAAATACAAAAAAAAAAATTAGCCGAGGCGTGGTGGCGAGCGACCTGTAGTCCCAACTATCCAGGAGGCTAAGGAGGCAGGAGAATGGCTAAGTCAGAGCTTGCAGTGAAACCAAAGATCAGCCTCCCACCTGCACTCCAACCTGGAGAACAGGCGAGACTCTGCCTCAAAAAAGAAATAAAAGGAACGGCTGGGCTTGGAGGCTCATCTAACACTTGGGAGGCTGAGACAGGCAACAGATCACCTGAGGTTAGGAGTTCCACACAGCCTGACCAACATGGGAAACTTAGGAGTCTCTCCTAAAAATACAAAAATTAGCAGACATGAGGTGGCACATGCCTGTAATCCTCCGGAGGCTGGAGGGCAGGAGAATGCAGCTTGAACCTGGAAGGAGGCAGGGGTTTGCAGTGAGCAAGATCATGCCATTGCACTCCAGCCTGGGCAGGCTGACTCCGTCTCAGCTGGGCATGGTGGCTCAGCCTGTAATCCCAGCACTTTGGGAGGGCCAAGGCAGGTGGATCCGCGAGGTCAGGCGGTGAGACAGCCTGGCCAACATGGGTGAAACCCGTCTCTACTAAAATATCTAAAAAATTAGCGGGCATGTGAGAGCCTGTGATCCCAGCTACTTGGGAGGCTGAGGCAGGAGAATTCTTGCTTGAACCCAGGAGAGGCGGAGGTTGCAGTGAGCGAGATCGCTTCCACTGCACTCCACCACAGAAGGGCAAAGCAAGACTCCGTCTCAAAAAATAAATAAAGGAACCTCAGACCCTGCCCCCGCCCTGGACTTCATAGTCAGTGAAGAGCACTGCCGGTTCATAGCAGGAACCTGCTGGGTCCCCAAACCCCATTTTCCCTGCGTCCTGAGAAACCTTTGTTGTTATCCTGCATTGGTACCAGATGGCATTGTTCCTTTTTTTTTTTGACAGGTTTCACAGCCACCAGAGCTGGAGTGCTGGCATGATCTCAGCTCGCCTTCCTCCACCCCGGGTTCAGCGATTCTCCACCTCAGCCTCCCGAGCTGGGACTACAGGCGCCCACCCACCATGCCCGCAGGCTGAATTTTGTTCGTAGAATGGGATTCATGTTGGTCAGCGACTGATCTCGCTCTGACGCTGATCCCGGCCAGCCTCGACTTCAAAAGTACTGGATAAACCTGCCTGGCCTCGTTCTGCCTGTAGTCCTCTACAGTCTGTTCATCAGCAGTTGATGGAAGGAGGTGCAGCTGTTAGCTTACCAGCTGCTGGAAGCTCATTCCGTTGCTAGACACTGGGTGGTTCCCCTTGTTTGCTGTGGTGCAGAATGCAAGAAGTCACGGGGATACCATGGTAGACTGCATCATTGCTCACAAGTACTCAATCCTCCAAGCTCTTACACCTCCCACTCTCCCTGACCTGTTAAAAAGCACTGCCATGGTGAAACGTGGCAAAAAGAAAAAGTAGGCTAGGCGCGATGACTCACACCTGTAATCCCAGCACTTTGGGAGGCGAGATGGGTGGGATCACCCTGAGTCCAAGTTCAAGACCAGCCCTGTGGCCAACATGGGTGAAACCCGTCTCTATTAAAAAATACAAAAGAATTAGCCCGGGCATGGTGGCATCGCCTATAATCCCAGCTACTTGGGAGGCTGAGGCAGGAGAGATAAAGCCAGAACCAGGGAGGTGGGTTGCAGTTAAGCAGGAATCGTGCCATTTGCATCAGCCTGGAGTGACAGAGTGAGACTCCACGTCTAAAAAAAAAAAAGTACACAAATAAAGATGTACAGTGTATAATGCTTAACATCAAAGCAGACAGTCCATAGCATCACCCAGGTCAAGAATTTGAATATCCCACTGCCCCAAAAGCCCTCTCATTCCCTTCTATGCTTCAATGTGACCATGAACTTGATTCTTATACTAGTACTTTGAAATTCTTCTCATTTTGACCAGTTAAACATGCATTCCCTAAAATCATGGGATATGTTTGGCTGTTTGAGACTTTTAAATAAAGGAAATTATTCGTATAATATTTTTCCCTCCTCCACTCTTTTTGTTTGTTTGTTTGGGAGACAGGATTTGAGCTCTTGTTGCCCAGGCTGGAGTCCAAGCCAGCCATGTTGGCTCACTGCCACCTTCCAGTTCAAAGCAATTCTCCTGCCCTCCAGCCTCCCGAGTAGCTGGGATTACAGGCATGTGCCACCATGCCCAGCCCAATTTTGTATTTGAAGTAGAGATGGGGTTTCACCATGTTGGTGGGGCTGATTCTCGAGACTCCTGACCTCAGGTGGCTCCACCTGGCCTCAAAGTGTTGAGATTACAGGTGTGAGTCACGCGCCCCAGCCCTCTCCTCCACTCTAAAGGGAAGTGTGCATTTTGTGTCTAGATTCTTTGCTCAATGTGGCAGACTAATTCAAGTGGCTGCATGTAACAATGTTGCCTCATAGTATTCACTGGATAAATGTGTCACCATTGATTGCCTCCTTCAACCTGTTGACATTTTGGTTGGTTTCCATTCCCAGGCTGTTATGGCTAATGCTACTGTATGAACAATTATGTATACATCTTTTTGTTTGTTTGTTTTTGTTTGTTTGTTTTGTTTTCTGTTTTGGGTTTTAAGACAGAGTCTGCATCTGTAAGCCCAGGCTGGAGTGCAGTGGGGCGAGATCTTGGCTCACTGCAAGCTCTACCGCCGGGTTGTGGCCTGCCTCAGCCTCCTGAGTGGCCTGGGACTGCAGAGCCACTGCCTTCAGGCTAATTTTTTGTATTTTAGTAGAGACAGGGTTTCACGTGTTAGCCAGGATGGTCTCGATTTCCTGACCTCTTGATCTGCCTGCCTCCAGCCTCCCAAAGTGCTGGGATTACAGAGGCGTGAGCCACAAGTACGCCTAGCCAATGTATGTCTTTTTGTTAAACATAGATGTTGCATTCAACCAGGTATATATAACTAAAATTAGGGAATTGCTAGGTCATAGAGTATATACCTGGGTTGGAGTAGTGTCCCCATATAAGTCATTGCAGACAGGAATCAGAGTTAAGGTGAGGTCATACTGGATAAAGAATTGACCCCTAGTCCAATGCCTGGTGTTTTTAAAGGAGGGAGGAAAAAGAGAGACAGACACTGCAGGGAGAGAGAGAAGCACTTCAGAGAGAGCTGAAAGGCAGAGATTGGGAATATGAACACCTCCACTGCTCCAAAGGAACACGGAGCGTTGCTTTAGGAACCACTGGAAGAGAGCCAAGAGAGAGAGCATGGAGACTGAGCTCTCCCTCCACAGCCCAGAAGGAACCCACCCTGGTGCCACCTTGATTTTGGACTTCTGGCCTTGGAACTGGGAGAATAAATTTCTATTTGCTTTAAAATTCCAGTCTCTGGCACTTTTGTTACTGCAGCCACAAGAGCCCACAGTGCACGCTCTGCTTTTGTGTTTCCTTTTCTGAAATACCTTTTATTTTTCTTTTCTTTTTTTTTTTTTTTTTTTTGAGACAGATTTCCCTTTTTTGCACCAATGTCCCAGGTTAGGAATTACCAGTAGATTGTAATCTTGGCTCACTGGAAGCCTCCGTTTCTCGGGTTCATGATTCCTCCTGCCTCCAGGCCTCCTGAGTGGCTAGGATTACAGGCACCTGCACCAGCACTTCAGCTAATTTTATTTATTTGGCAGAGATAGGGGGTTCATGTTGGCCAGACTAGTCTCTCAGGCTCCCTGGCCTCAGGTGATCCGCCCGCCTCGGCCTCCCAAAGTGTTGGGATTACAGGCGTGAAACCACCACACCCGGTAGCCAACCACTTTGCTTCCTTACGTTTAGTGGCATTAGAATATTCACATTGTTGTATAGCCATCCACCACCATCCATCTTAGAACTCTTTTCTTCTTCCCAAACTAAAAGCTCTGTCCCTGTGCCCAATTTCCCATTCCCCCACATCCCTCCCAAGCCTACAACCAACCTTTTACTTTTGATTCTGGATCTGGAAACGTGGTACATCATATAGAGTGGAGACCATGTAATATGCAGCCTTTTGTTTCTGGCTTATTGCAGTTAATGTTTCTTGAAAATCCTTTGAGGAGTATCATTTGGTAGCATGTATCAAAATGTCATTTCTTTTTATTTTTAAGAGTTAAAAATTTTTTTTTTTGAGGCCAGATCTCCTCTATTCTTGGAGTTGGAATGCAGTGGCGGATCTCGGCTCACTGCAAGCTCCGCCCTCCTGGGAGTTCACACCGATCTCCTGCCTCAGCCTCCAGCTGGGACAGCAGAAGCGCCTGCCACCTCACGCCCGGCTTTTTTTTTTTTCTTTTTTTTTTTTAGTAGGGGCGGGGTTTCACCATGTTAGCAGGATGGTCTCGATCTCCTGACCTTGTGATCTGCCAGCCTCAGCCTCCCAAAGTGCTTTCTGGGTTACAGGCGTGAGCCACAGCACCTGGCCTTTTTTTTTGAGGCCGAAGTTTTGCTTGTTTCCCAGGCTGGTGTGCAATGCGGCAATCTGGGCTCACGCAACCTCTGCCTCCCTGGGTTCAAGCAATTCTCCTACATCAGCCTCCCGAGTAGGTGGGATTACAGGCACCTGCCACCCACGCTAATGGCTAAGTTTGTATTTTTAGTAGAGATGGAGTTTCTCCCATGTTGGTCCAGGCTAGTCTCGAACTCCCGGCCTCAGGTGATCTGCCTGCCTTGGTCTCCCAAAGTCTTGGGATTACAGGCGTAGGCCACGCAACTAGCCTAATTTACACATATTTTTTAAGTAGAGACAGGGTTTCACCATGTGTTGGTGGGCCACAGTCTCAAATTCCTGACCTTGTGATCTGCCCATGGCCTCCCAAAGTACTGGGATTACAGGTGCTGAGCCATACCCAGCCTGGCCCTAATTTTTTGTATTTTTAGTAGAGATGGGTTTCACCCACGTTGGCCAGGCTGGTCTCAAACTCCTGACTTCAAATGAAATCAGCCCACCTTGGCTTCCTAAAGTGTTGGAATTATAAGTGAGCCATGGTGCTTATGCTTTTATCTATGGTAATTACAAGTGTTTGTTTCCCAGGCCAGATTTTTTCCCTTTTTAGTCATTTTTTTAAAAACCTTTTATTTTTGCAGCGTGGTGGCTCACACCTGTAATCCCAGCACTTTGGGAGGCCAAGGCAGGTGGATCAGAGGTCAGGATAGCCGGGGCTCATCACAATAACATGGTGAAACCCGTCTCTACTAAAAAGCATAAAAAAATTAGCCAGGTGTGAGTGTGAGGCTCGTGCTTCTCGAGGAGTCTGAGGCAGAAGAATGAAGCGTGAACCCTGGAGGCTGAGCTTGCTGATGAGCTGAGATACGCACCACTGCACTCCAGCCTGGACAATAAGGGACTCCATCTCAAAAAGAAAAAAACTTACACTACAGCAGTGAAACAACACTGCTGAAGACCTGGTTGTCTGAATCTTCTCTTATTGCTGGCTCATCTTTGGTGGTTCCTATCTTTTCTTTTTATACATATTTCTATTGCCAAGTATTTTTAATACTGTCTTTCAACTTTTCCTGGATTTTGCCTTTGCTCCACCCAGGACCCCCACCCTCCTGTCCCTTGCAGCCACACTTGCTGTGGCTGGCTACTGTGGGCTCTTCAGAAGGAACTCCTCTCCACCACCATGATGCGGCCCAGGTAGAGATCCAGCTGGATTCTCCACACTTGGGGCTCTCTAAGAGTGTGTGGCCCCAGAGAAAATCTCACAGCTAAGCTTTGGAGTTTGAAGCAAAGTTCATTGAAACCTCCTCCACCTCCTTGGCAAAGTGAGAATTTTGCCAGTGTTGCTTGGTGAGCTCAAAAGCCTGTAATCCCAGCACTTTGGGAGGCCAGAGGCAGGATCACAGGAGTCGGAGATCAGGGACCACAGAGTGGAACCCGTCTCTACTAAAAGAAATACAAAAAGGTGGCAGGCAGTGGTGGGCGCTGTAGTCCCCAGCCCCTACTCCAGGAGGCGGGCAGGAGGAGGCAAAAGAAAAGTGTTCAAGGGAGGCTCCCAGTGGCTTGAATCGCTCCACCACTCCAGCTTTCCCTAGACCTAGCAGACTCGTCTCCCAAAAAAAAATGAAGATTCCCAGGAAATCCCTATTTCTGCAACGTTGTTTCAGGGATTACAGACAATAACTGAACCCTTAAGTGACTGGTGTGGAAGAGGTCAATGCCCATCTGCTCAAGTGTGCTCTATGTGCCCAGGGCACCAAGGGTCCAGCTTTTCTGTCCAGCAGTCACTTCCTATTTCCACCCCTACAGAGAGGCCAGAGGCATTATACAACAAGCCAACACATATGCTTTATGGTTCTGTTTCAAAAACATGAAAACTCAGGCCCCAGGACTCAAGTGATGTTGAGAAGCAGAAAGGATGGAGAAGTCGGTGGCCCCAGCATGGGTGCAAGCAGCCAGACCTCAGGCCCTCGCTCTAGGCTCCACGTGGCTGGGCTTGGCTTCTGGCCAAGGGCTGCTCTTCCCACCTGAGGCCAGACCTTGCCTGAGGAAAGGGCCTGTGGCAGGGGAGAAGCTCAGGCAGAAGGAAGACGTGGCCAGCGGCCATCCCTGAGGAGGTAGTGAGCAGCTCCTGGTTCGGCAAGGGTGGGGGGTAGGAGCCAGGCTGAGGGGTCTTAGGGTCCCCTCTCCACAGCTCTGGTGAGCCCCCAGCCAACTGCTTGCTCACCTGCCTTCTATGCTTCCTCCTGACGCCAGCCCCTGGGAGAGAACACCTGAAGGCAAGAAGGAAGGAGGGCCCTGCCTAAGCTTCTTCCTCCCTGCTTGGCCAAGTGGGAGAAGCAGCTGAGGTCCTTCGTTTAACCGAGGAAGCATGGAGGAGCTGGAATGCCTACCAGCTCGGAGAGGGCACTTGAGAGGGTCTATGAACAAATCTGTCTAAAAACCACATTTGAGCTAAAAGCATCAGTCCATCCCTCAGCCCCAGCTCTGTGCAGGCCAAGTATCCAGAAGGCAGCAAGCAAGGACAGCCAGCCCCGTTGGGCCTGGACCCTGGTGCCGCCTCTTCCTCCAGCCTCAGCCCTGCCTGCTCCCTCAGGGCCCAGAGGAGGCAAGGTCAGGGGCTGGCCAGGCGGGGCCTATCTCCCAGGCTGGAGGTGGTTGTGGAGCTGCTCTGCCTGAGTCTTCAGACGCTGAAATTCCTCTTGAATGAAGTCTGTCAGGGCTTTGCGCATCTCCACCTGAGGGAAAGGACCAGGGATGGCCTGCACCCCTCGGGAAGCTTGGCCAAGGTGCCCTGGGAGGGTGACGGGACGGAGAGGGTGGAGGCACCCTCAGGGGGTCCGGGGACAGCTATGGGGGACCCAGGAGGAAACTCACAGCTGACTTGTTCTCTGCCCGGAGCCGCTCGAGTACAGGTAGGGCACTGAAGGGCTTCCCGATCAGCACAGTGATTTTCTGTGGGGTGGCCACCAAGAGTGATGAGGAGCAGGAGGAGTGCCCACAGCCCCAGCCCAAGCAACCCGGGAGCCAGAAGCTAAGCCCTGGCCCTGCTGTGCCACACATTCCCCAGGGGCCACTCTCTCTCTAAAATGAGGTACTGGTCCTGGGTCCTGTGCTGTAGATAACCTGTCCTGTCCTGACCCCACGGCCCACCCCTGCCCCAGCCTGACTTCCTCTGCTCTCATTTTAATGTCTCAGTGCCAGGAAGTCCCTGTCTATGTTCCACTCAGTCCCCTACTGTAGCCTCACACTCAGCTCCTCCTGCATCTGGCCTCCACAGTGCTGAGTGGGAGACATGGGGCAGACGGCAGACAGGCAGGCAGACAGACAGCCGAAGGTCAGCAGTCCCCACCCACCTGTCCAAAGCGGGGGAAGTAGGGCGGACTGTTAGGAAGGACGTCATTCATTCCTGCAGCACAGTGGACAGAAGGCCAGACATGGGGTGGAGCAGGGCAGCCTGAGTCCCAGGCCCCCCACCCCAGATACCATCTCTCTGTCCCTGTTCCCAGGCTCACCAACATGCCACAGGGGCAGGATGATGGGGTTGAGATGACACTCAGCAATCAGGCGCCCGATTCCTGCCCGGGGGGGAGGCAGAAATGTTAGCATAAGCTGGGCCCTGAGCCAAGCTTCTGTGCCAGCCTCTGGCCAGTACCACCCCGGACATCCTCCAGTTCAGTTCAGCTCCCCTGGGCAAGGCCCTCCACGAGGCAAGCCCTAGTCTCAGCACCTGTCCCCTTCCTGGCGCTACAACACACCCATTACCCCCATACAACCCAGCCTGAGGGGGCAGGAGCCAGGGGCCCACAGGGCCATCTCTGGGCCGGGAGGATGGCTGTGGCCAGAGACCAGTAGCCCTTACCCCACTTGAAGCGCAGGAACTCAGAACTCATGTTCACTTTCCCTGGTGAGAGAGCACAGAGGCGAGGCTTGGGAGCCCATCCCGCTCATACTGCGGGGGCTCGACCCAGTCAGCCCTGCTGACCTTCTGGGAAGATATGCACCCAGTCCCCATGGTTGAGTTTCTCCAAAATGAAGTCCATCCCCTTCTGGTAGACACCATCTCCTGCAAGGAAAATGCCTCTCCCCATCAGTCCCCATTCTCGGGGGTGTGGGGTGATGGGTTAGCTTACCCTCAACCCTCTCCAAACCTCGATGAAACAGGCCCTTCTCCCTGGGGCCCATGCTTTGGGCACTTCCCATCCCTCACTGTGCCATCCACACAGATGCCCTCCAATGACTGTCTCCAGGGTCTGTGTGGCACTTGGGCACATGGTGGGGCTTCCTTCCTAATATCTTCTAAACCCCTAAGTGCCAGGCAGCATCATCTCAAGTCATCTCCTACTGAGATTTTGACCTGGCAATTCCTCCATCTACCATAACCCCCATCTTCAGTGGCTCACCAGCTGGGCCGCTTCAGCCACATACCCCTGCACACTCTCAAAGATCCCCAGGTTGGCATACCACCTGCCTTCCCTCCCCAGCCAGGCCCTGGCTGCCAGCCGACCGCTCTCAGAGCCTCATGTATTCCTTTCTCTTCGAAGGTGCCACTCCTGGGGTGATCCTACCATGTGCCAGCTGCTAGAGAAACCAAGTGCATTTGTGATTTCCAACCTCACTTAGGCCCCAGATTCTGGGCAACAACCCTTTGCTGGGGTCTCAGCGACGTGTCACAGCCACTCCTCAGAGGGCACCTGCCTGAGGCCTCAGCCTCCACCATTCCTCCCTCCTGCTGGCCCCTTCTTCTCAGGGCGCCCCGGGAAACTAGACCCTCCCTTATAGGGAGGCCTCTTGGGAAAGGGAGAACATTCATTTGAACACACATCAAGAGTTTGGGAAAAACTCAAATTTGCTAGACTGCAAACAGTGGAGTTGAACTGCTCCTGGTCTAGCAACTTTCCACATTGGAGATAACCCTGAGACCATGACACTGGACCCAAGAGAAGGAAATGCAAACTTCCTTCCTTCTGAAGCCAATGTTGGCTGCGTGTTGGCTGGAAGCCTGGGGACGCTTGGAGACAGTAAGTACACAGTAAGGATCTCATCAACCTCGGTGATGGAAAAGTAACCACATGTCGGACAAAACAGGAAAGAGGAGGTAGAGAGGTTGAAGGAATGGGGTATAGCAGATATCCTCATCTTATAAAGTAGGGAGTAAAGAAGTTCTATCACAGAGGGAGAGACAGACATTGGGAATACCTCTGGCAATGAACTTTGTTCTCTGCAAGGCCGATTCTTTGGAAGGGGCTAGTTAGGGATCCAGGAGTCTCAACCCAACCCAAACAGTGCCCTGACCCAGCAGCCCACTCGGGCTAGAGGGAGGGTGACGACTCACTGGAGTTTTCTCAGGGCATGGGAAAAGCAGCAGTTTCCCTACTTGGGACACAGCATGTGTAACAGTAGGGGGGAGTCTTCATAGGTACTGGCCCCTTCTCTACTAAAACCCACTGATGCAACCTATCCATTGAGCTTGAAACTGGAATTTAAAAAAAAATAATAATATGCTTTTGGAGCAAGACTTCATCATTTGTAGCTTTTACAAATGCTACTACTACTTATTTGTGTCACTTGTGTCAAATCACTTCGATACTTAAATACCATATTAAAGTCTACGCTTGGAGAAAAAGGGAATTTTTTGGAACACAGAAGCCAAGTGTGCTAAATACTGCCTTTGCCTTAATGACATATTATTAGTTCTTTGCTGAAGGAACTGAGAGGCAGGGGCAGGGGGTGAATGAGTAGAGTTCTCATCTCTCAGAGCAGGTTGGGATAAACGACGCCACGGTCATTTGCCAAGACACTGTGGCCTCTGCTTGTTTCTTAACAGAGACAGAAGTTCCTTTACAGAGAGAAGTAGCCTCCAAAAGCAGCAGAAAGAGAAACCGCTCCAGGGCGCTGCTTCTGAGGAGTGGGGCTAGGGAGGTGAGGGGCGGGCACTGCAGCTTTCCATTAAAAGCCCCTCTTTGTTATTTGTTGTTACTTTATGGGGTTTTACCACATTCTACTTTGACCAGCTAGAAATAATAAACCCCTCCTTGACCTCTAATATCCTTTGGTTACTCTTCCTTCTGTCTCTTTTTCCTCCCAACTGAACCTCTGGGAGGAGTTGCTGCCCCTGCGGTCTCCATTCCCCCTCAACTGCAGCACCACCAGCCCTTAGGCCACAATAATCTGGCTCTGGCAGCTGTCACTCCATGGAAACGCTTCTCCAGAATCACCTGCTGCTTCCATGTGCCACAGGCGCCTGGTTTGCTCTTCTCTCTGGCCATGGCTCCCTGCCATCTTGGTGGCTTCTCTCTCCCTCTGTGCCATCCTGGGCCTCTGCCCTGCAGACTCTCACTCTGCATTCCTCCAAGGACTTTGTGGTTGGAATCCCATCTTTATTCCTGATTTTTTTTTGAGACGGAGTCTCAGCCTGTCAGCCTGCTGGAGGTAGTGGCGCACCTCGCTCACTGCAAGCCCTTCGCCTACACTATTCTCCTGCCTCAGCCTCCCAGGGTGGGACTACAGGTGCCCGCCATCACCGGGCTAATTTTTTTTTGTATTTTTAGTAGAGAGACGAGGTAGTCACTGTGTTAGCCAGGATGGTTCCCACCCTGACTCCATCGCCCACTGCCTCCCAGAGGTTGGGATTACAGGCATGAGCCACCACGCCTGGCCCCTGATCATTCTTCTAAGCTCCAGAACCGTACACCCCACTGCCTCTGGGACTGCTCTCCAGGTGAGGGGCTCCTCAGATGCAGCACAAGCAAACAGGACTCACCCTCTCCCCTCCCAGCCCCTGCACTGCTTTCCCTTTGCACCGGTCTCCCTGTGACTCAGCTCCAACACCCAGTAAGGCCTTTGAGTTTCTCCTCACCCCACCCTACACTTAATTTATCAACAAGTCCAGAGTACATCCCAAAGAAGTCCTCTCCCATTCTCCACCGCGGACTTTGAGGCCCAGCTTGCCAATTATCTGCTGCTGGAGCTACTGTGACAGCCCTGAACTGGGCTCCTCACGTCCACCTAGCCCTGCTGCAGCCACATTGCAAACTAGGATGCTATCGCTTCCTTTTTTTTATTTTTGAGACAGAGTCTTGCTCTCAAGGCCCAGCTGGAGTGCAGTGGCATCGACCTTGGCTCACTGCAACCTCTCTGCCTCCTGAGTTCAAATGATTCTCCTGCCTCAGCCTCCTGAGTAGCCAGGATTACGGCATTTGTCACCATGCCCAGCTAATTTTTAGGCTTTGCAGCACGGGTTTCACCCATGCTGTCAGGCTGGTCTCAACTCCTGACCTCAGATGAACCACCTGCCTCAGCCTGTAAAGTGCTGGGATTACAGGCGGAGCCACACCGCGTCTAGCAAATGCTATCTCTAACCACAGACACAAGCATGTCACCACCTGGATGAGAGAGCACAAGCTGCTACAAAAATATTTTTTTTTTTTTTTGAGACCAGGTCTCACTCTCTGCCCAGGCTGGAGTGCAATGGTATGATCTCAGCTCACTGCAACCTCCCCTCCTGGGTTCGCTGCATTCTCCCACCCCAGCCTCCTGAGTAGCTGATTACAGGCATGCGCCCACCATACCCAGCTAATTTTTGTATTTTTAAAGTTTTTTGAGACAGTCTCACTTGCTGCCTGGGCTGGAGGCAGGGCCGGATCTCAGCTCACTGCAAGCTCCTCGGGCCCCGGTTTATTTCAGAGCCTTGCCTCAGCCTCCCTGTAGCTGGGACTACAGGCGCCACACCTCACCAAGGTTTTTTGTATTTTTTAGTAGAGACGGGTTTCACTGCAGCTAGCTTTACAGGATGGTCTCGATTCTGATCTTGATCCTACTCTGCCTCAGCCTCCCAAAGTGCTGGGATTACAGGTTTGAGCCACCGCTACCGCCTAATTTCTTCTTGTATTTTTAGTAGAGATGGGGTTTCACCACGTTAGGCTGGTCTCAAACTCCTGACCTCAAGTGATCCACCCTTCTCAGCCTCCCAAAGCACTGGGATTACAGGCGTGAGCCACCCCGCCTGGCTGGCTGGCTATCTATCTATCTATACATACATACATACGTACATACCTGGGGTCTCACCATTGCCCAGGCTCTGCCTCATTCATCTAGTCCTACCATGATACATACATGGGGCCTGGGGTCTCTACCTATATTGCCCCGGTCGGTCTATCTATCTATCTATACATACATACATACCTGGGGTCTCACTATATTGCCCAGGTCGGATTGGTTGGTTGGTCTGTCTGTCTATGGATCTATCCATTCATCCATACCTGGGGTCTCACTATATTGTCCAGGCTGGCCTCAGTTGGGCACAATGGTTCATGTCTATAATCCCAGCACTTTGAGAAGCTGAGGTGGAAGGATCACTTGAGTCTAGGAGTTCAAGACCAGCCCTCCTGGCCAAATGCAGTAAGACCCCACCCTACAAAAAAAAAAAAAAAAAAAAAAAAGAATTAGCTGGGCACACTCCTTAGTCTCAGCTGCTCAGGAGGCTGAGGTGAGAGGATCACTTGAACCCAGGAGACAGAAGCTGCAGTGAGCCATCATAATGCCACTGCACTCCAGCCTGGACCATAGAGACAGACCTTGTCTCAAGGAAAAAAAAAAAAAATCAAGGGCCTGAGTGATTTGCTACCTCAGCCTCCTGAGGAGCTGGGACTGCAGGCATGCACCAATGCAGCCAGCTAGAATCCAAAATTCTTTTTTTTTTTTTTTTTTTTTGAGGCGGAGTTCACTTCTGTCATTTCAGGCTGGAGTGCAGGAGCCGGATCTCGCTCACTGTAAGCTCCGCCTCCCCGGACTTACGCCATTCTCTGCCTCAGCCTCCCCTGAGTAGTTGGGACTACAGGCTACCGCCCCACCTCGCCCGGCTAGTTTTTTTGTATTTTTTAGTAGAGACGGGTTTCACCCTGTTAGCCAGGATGGTCTCGGACCTCCTGACCTCGGATCCTACCTGCCGCCTCCCAAAGTGCTGGGATTACAGGTTTGAGCCACCGCCAGCCTCGGCCCTGCAAATTCTTATTAGGATTATTCTAGGAACCTTCATATTCTACATACAATTTATATTTTCTACCTTCTTCTGTTTAAAATATGTTTATTTTTATTTTTGCCTTTTTTCTTTTTTTGAGATCTGGAGTCTTCCCAGAGCCCAGGCTGGAGTGCAGTGGCCGGATCTCAGCTCACTGCAGCCCGCCTCCGGTTTACGCCATTCTCCTGCCCTCAGCCTTCCCGGCAGTTGGGACTACAAGCGCCCGGGCCACCGCTACTCGCTAGTTTTTTTGTATTTTTAGTAGAGACGGGGTTTCACCATGTTAGCCAGGATGGTCTCGATCTCCTGACCTCGTGATCCGCCCGTCTCGGCCTCCCAAAGTGCTGGGATTACAGGCTTGAGCCACCGCGCCCGGCCCCAAAATTCTTAATAGGATTATTCTAGAACCTTCATATTCTACATACAACTTATATTTTCTACCTTTCTTCTGTTTAAAATATGTTTATTTTTAAAGAGACAGGGTCTCACTATGTTGCCCAGGCTGGTCTCAAACTCCTGGGCTTGAGTGATCCTCCCACCTCGACCTTACAAAGTACTGGGATGACAAGTGTGAACCGCTTGTGCCCAGCCTACCTTTCTCTCTTCTCTCTCCAGCACCTGGCATGTGCCTGCCTGTGTCTAGAACACCTTTCTCCTCATTCTCTGCTTGGAAAAATTCTGCTTCTGCAGAGGGAGGAGCAATCTGGATTCAAATCCTGGCTTTGCCACCTCCTACCCCATGACCTTGGGCCAGCAGCTTAATCTCTGTGATCCTCCCTGAATAGGGATCAAAATGGCCCCTATCTCCTGGGGTTCTCACCCCACAAGCCTGTTTGTTCTCCTAGAAGCAAAACCCTCTGGCCTGCAGGTACATGCTACTGCCACCATGGACCAATGACAATGCACTGTTCTCAATGAGTCTCTTAGTGACGTGTCTGAGATAAGGGGGTGTGGATAATACCTCCCTGAATTCTAATGCCAAGGTTCCAGGTCCACACGATCCCTGGGCAGTTGCAGAGAGTTGAGGGCTCTCCAAGGAGCCATCCCTCCTCCTGCAGCCTCTGCCTCCTCTGCTGGCATGTGATGGAGCTGGGCCTCATGTTGGCTCCCGGGCTGCCTGCCCCCATAGGTCCCTCCAAAACAGAGACACTGGCGACCAGATTTCCTGCCCCAGAAGTGCCTCCCTGCACTCGCTGGAGGAGCAGCTCACCTCGGCACACAGGCACACACTTGCCCAAGCTGAAGAAGTGGGAGTGCAGCTCCTTGGTGAAGCAGATGTCTGCAGCTGCAGGGGTCCTGAGCAGGGACAGATGCAATTAGTCCTGCCCCCTGCACCCCGCTCGACAACCCTGTCCCCAGCATTGGCATGCAGAAGGGAGGCACAGGGGAGGGCCTGTGGGGCCCCACCCCATGCCCTGCCTGGACTGCTGGACGCCACCTCCTGGGCAGAGCAGGAGGAGGGCAAATCTGGGCAGAGGCAGGTGGGGCCGGCCCGGCCCACTTCGAGGGGCCCACTCCTCCTCACCAACGCATCAACTTCAGGTTCCAGATGTGGCGGAGTTTCAGGATCCCTAGAGGAGAGGAAAGACTTCATGCCCCAACTTCCCATATCCCCAGGGAGTGCCCTTCCTTCACCCCATTTCAGGGAATGAGGAACAAGGACAGCAGCACTACCATTTCCCTACAGCCCTAAGTGGCATCTTTCAGACCCATAGGCGAGACTGTTCAGTTCTCCCTGGCTCCTGCCTGTCCCCCACCCTCCACATCTTACTAATCACTGCACCTGGACTGCCTACCTCCCCAACATACTTGGACAATGCCCATTCTTCTATACTTCTCCCTGTACTGTCACTGCCACCAGCCCAGTCTAGGCTAGTGGATGGCTCAAAGACCTCCTTCCTGGCCTCCCAGGATCCACCTGTGACATCTATAGGCCTTTCTCCACCCAGCAGCCAGGATGAGCTCTGAAGGGCTCCAGTGCGGCCAGGTGGTTCCCCACGAGCTCTAGGACAGTCTAACCCTTCTGTTCAGAAGTGGAAGCCCTGGGCATCCCTCCACCCAGCCATCTGGTTACCAGAGCCAAGTAACTTCCTGTGAAGTCAGCAGAGCAGGAACCTCTAGGTGTGGCAACCAGGCTCCCAAATAGGGCTGAAGGGTACCCGCCCAGCCAGGAGCAAACCTGGAGCCAGGACACTGGGCTTCCAGTCCCTGGCCCAGAACTTCCTCACAGGATATCCTATGTTCAACCCCCAATTTTTTCCCAAGACTGTGGGGCCCTGGATGGTTTAGAGAACAGAGGGTTCTCCAGGACTGACGTTAAAGGAGCTGTAAGACCTCAGGGGATGCTGCAGGAGTCACAAATCAGAGTCTCAGCCCTGGGGCAGAACACCCAGAAACCAGAGTGCCAGGGCTCCATGAAAAGGCAGCGAGAAGGGGTTTGTTCTGACAAGGCTGGGGCCGTCGCGAATCCTCGCCTTTCCTCCCCCTGCCCAGCACACTGGCCCGGGTACCCCAGAGATGAGGGTCGTCCATGCAGGACTGGTGATTGGACACGGTGATGAGGGGCGTGGCCGGGCCTCGGTTCTCGATGAGCTCGTACAGCACCTCCTTGTTGTGCACGGTCAGGTGGTTCATATACTCTGGCGGGAAAGGAGAGGTCAGGCGCTCAGGGCTCGCCCACCAGGTCGGGGCCGCGGCGTCCCCCACCCTAAGTCCCATCTCCGGCCGGGCATAGGTACCCAGGTGGGCCTGCCTCGGCCTGGGTCCACTCACTGGTCCAGAAGCAGCTGTAGGTGCCCACCAAGCCCATGACGACGCTGCTGGCCAGGGTCCAGGTGAGCGGCGGCACCGCGGGGAACGGCCACTTCACGTGCAGGGGCATTCCCACCTGGCCCGCGGCCGGCGCTCCCCGCGTCCCGGGCCGGCCTGTGGGGCGCCTCTAGGTCTGCGACCTCGACCGCGCGAGACACTGGCCCCTGACTGGCCCGCGCACGGACGGACGGGAGGCGCGGCGCAACAGGGGACTGGACCGAGGTCCCTTCGCAGGTCAGGCCGGAGCCGCGCCCGGCCCCGCTCTCTTGTCACTGAGGAGCGGTCGCCGGGGTCACAGGCCGTGGGCGCGCCGCGCAACCGGAGGGAACGGGAAGGCGGGCGCTGGCGCCCCGGCCCCCCGCAACCGCCGGAAAGCGAACCTGCGCCGGTGCCAGGCCCCACCGACTGTCGCAAAGCGCGCCCGGGCCGCTTGACGGCAGCGAGGCCAGCCCCGGGGCGGCTGGAAGTAGCCTCAACCCCGCCGGGCTCCAGCTTTCCGGCAGCCGCCTGCCCTCGCCTTTTGTCTCTCTAGTGTTTCTGTTTTTTGTTTGACACAGGTCTAGCCAGACCCAGACCGGAGTGCAGTGGTGCAATCACGGCTGACTGCAGCCTCGACCTCCCAGACTCAAGCGGTTCTCCTGCCTTAGCCTCCCGAGTAGCTGGGACCACAGGCGCCGCCATCACACTCTGATCCACCCGCCTCGGCCTCCCAAAGTGTTGGGATTACAGCCGTGAGCCACCCCACCCGGCCACATATACAATTTTATATAGTTACAGTACTACATGATACTATGTATATGTAGCAATATATAATCTACTGTATGGCAGAATATATATATACAGCAATATATGCAAACACATATTGTGTATTATATGTAATACAAGAAACAGTATTTTATACCGTCTGATACATTTACGATGTGTGCTACTACCTCTAGTTCTGAAACATATTCATGACCCAGAAAGAAAGCCCCCTATGCATTAAGCAGCCAGTTTTTTATTTTTATTTTATTTCTATTTATTATTATTATTATATATATATATTTTGAGAAGGAGTCTCACTCTGTCGCCAGACTGGAGTGAAGTGGCACGATCTCAACTCACTGCAACCTCCACCTCCCGGGTCCGAGGTATTCTTCTGCCTCAGCCTCCTGAGTAGCTGGGACTACAGGCGCAGGCCGCCACACCCGGCTAATTTTTTTTTTTTATTTTATTTTAGTAGAGATGGAGTTTCACCATTTTGTCTCGAACTCCTGAGCTCAGGCAATCCACCCACTTCAGCCTCCCAAAGTGCTAGGATTACAGGCATGGACACCGCCCGCAGGTTTTTATTTTTATTTTATTTTTTTATTTTTATTTTTGAGACAGAGTCTTGCCTCTGTTGCCCAGGGCTGGAGTGCAGTGGTGAGATCTCTTGGCTCACTGCAACCTCTACTCTCCATGTTCAAGCACTTGTCTCAGCCTCCCCGAGTAGCTGGGATTGCAGGCACCCGCCACCACACACTTGGCTAATTTTTTACCCTTTTTAGTAGAGACTGTTTCTTCATGTTGGTCAGGTTGAGCCTCAAACTCCCGCCCTCAGGTGATCTGCCCACCTCGCCTCCCAAAGTGCTAGACATGCTTGAGTCACCCCACCCGGCCTGTTTTTTATTTTTAAACCATAATTTATTGGTTTTTGTTTTTGTTTTAGTTTGAGATGGAGTCTCACACTGTCGCCTGGCTGGAGGGGCGAGCAGTGGTGTGACTTCAGCTCACTGGTAACCTCCACCTTCCAGGTCTGCTGAGCCCCCTGCCTCAAGCCCCTCCCGAGTAGCTGGGATTACAGGGCCCACCACCACGCCCAGCTACTTTTTGTATTTTTATAGAGACGGTTTCATTATGTTGGCCAGGCTGGTCTTGAACGTGGTCTCGAACGCCTGACCTCGTGATCCACCCGCCTCAGCCTCCCAAAGTGCTGGGATTACAGGCATGAGCCTCCATGCCAGCCCATAATTTATTGATTTTTTTTTTTGAGACGGAGTCTCGCTCTGTCACCCAGGGCTGGAGGGCAGTGGCCGGATCTCAGCTCACTGCAAGCCTCCGGCCCTGGTTCACGCCATTCTTCCTTCTGCCTCAGCCACCCTAGTAGCTGGGACTACAGGCTACCACCTCGGGCCTGGCTAGTTTTTGTATTTTTTAGTAGAGATGGGGTTTCACCACGGCTAGCCAGGATGGTCTCGATCTCCTGACCTCGTGATCCACCCGTCTCGGCCTCCCAAAGTGCTGGGATTACAGGCTTGAGCCACCGCGCCCGGCCAATTTATTGATTTTTTAAAATTTGTCCAGCCTTCTATCACCACGTTAAATCCATTAGCTGCAACCATCCCATGAGAAGCTGAGTGGATTCAGCCCCACCGCCTGCTCAGACTCTGTCCGAGCACCTCAGTTGTCCCAACAGCATCACTGCAGGACCCCTAGGACGTTGGACTGGTAGCTCCCTGGGTCTCCTTCTCTCTGGGGCAGATCCTCAGTCCTCCCTTGACTTCACAACTGTGGCCAGATCATGTGCGGACTGTCCCTCACTTTGGGTCTCCAGAGCAGTTGCATCAAACACCTCTAACTCAGAAGTGTGCAGCCACACTGGGACTCAGAACCCGAGAACAGGGACAGAAGACTTATGCCCTTGGGGTGCCCGGTCTCGCGGCATTGGGCATGACTTCCAGCTCCTGCGCCTTTCCCAGCAGCTGCTGACTGGGGACCCGGACCAGGGGCTGAGCGACCGGCCCGGCGAGCGAATCTCGGGGTCTCACTCAGGCACCAGCTCCTCCTTGCCCCGGGCCCTTGGCACAGGTAAGTGCTCATTAAGGGACTCCTGCTGCTCAGCCACGGAGACAGCTGGCCTGCCAGGCTTGAGTGACTCACAGGTCTGTCACGTCCCGCTGGCCCGGGAAGGCGGGGTCTGGGTGGGAAGGTGGGCGGGCAGGTCAGCAGTTCCCAGGCCTGGTGCTCGCCCTCCTTGTCAGCGGCGGGGCGGAGACGGGGCGGGCCTGCCTGTCGGCAAGGGTGGGGCGTCCGGCCCGGTCAGGTCCTTCCTGGCTGGGTGGCTCAGGAACACGGCCTCTTCCTCTTTTTTTTCCCCTGCTAGCCCTATTCAGGCAGGAGCTGCTCTTCTGGGGTATCGCGATCCACTTAAGGATGAGGCAGACTTGGTGACAAGCTGGTCTGAGCAGGTATGGGAGTCCCCTGGGGAGACGGAATAAGGGAGGAAGTTGCCTTCTGCCTGGAGAGGGCTTGGGAGGGAGAGGGAAGCCTAGGGCTCCAACCAAGGCTGATGTTGACTGCCAGGGTTTGGGGCTGACGCCAGGAACAGTCGCTCTCTCTGGTTCTTACTGGTAGCCCTCATGGGGGTCCCTGACGCCAGAGCCTCTAAGGCTGCCTGTGCCAGCCCAGGGCTGCCCACATGCCCACGTATATCCCAGAATAGGCACCAGGGCAGGGAACTCAAACTAGCGTGAGTGACAGAGCAGGTGGTCAGGGAGAAACAGACATCAAACCCAGCCAGGAGAGAGACACCACAACAGAGAGACAGAGAAGGGAAACCAGAGACGAGAGGGAAAGTGAGACAGAGACAGGCAGAGCCTCAGAGAGGCAGGAAGTGAGCCCAAAGGGAAGGTGACAGGTTGACGGAGAAAAGCAGGCAGACAAAGCAGAGGAACTCATGCCTCGGGATGCAAAAGCCACATGGACAGGGCTTGGAGCAAGGGGCTGAGCCCTGCAAGGTCAGGTGAGTGTGAGACAAAGATAAACTGGGGGCGGGGGGCTCCAGCTGGTGAGATAAACACAAAGGGCTCCCCAGTGGTGGCAGGGGCATGTGAAAGAGTCCCCATCACAGGTTGCAACGGGGATGATTTGGCCATATCTGAGATCTTTTTAAATACACACGCCTTTGTACCCAGCAATTCACTGCCAGGAGTTTATCTTAAAGAGAACGTGGCCGGGCGCGGTGGCTCACGCCTGTAATCCCAGCACTTTGGGAGGCTACATGGGCGGATCACAAGGTGTCAGGAGATCGAGACCACGTGAAACCCCGCCTCACTAAAAATAAATACAAAATTAGCCGGCGCTGCTGTGGGCGCCTCTGGCAGTCCCAGCTACTCGGGAGGCTGAGGCAGGAGAATGGCGGAATTGAGCGGAGCTCGTGAGCCGAGATCGCGCCACCGCACTCCAGCCTGGGCGACAGAGACTCCGCCCCAAAAAAAAAAAGAGAACGTCTCACAAGTGGGGAGACAGAGATGAACGAAGATGTTCCTGTAGTTACTAATGGAGGTGAAAAGCACTGGGGTTTCTTGGAACAACATGGTGAAACCTCATCTCTCCAAACAAATTTTAAAAATTAGCTTAGTGGCCGGGTGTGGTGGCTCACACCTGTAATTCCAGCACTTTGGGAGGCTGAGGTGGGAGGATCACTTGAGGTCAGGAGTCCGAGACCAGCCTGGCCAACATGGCGAAACCTGTCTCTACTAAAAGTACAAAAATTAGCCGGGTGTGGTGGCATGCGCCTATAATCCTAGCCACTCGGGAGGCTGAGGCAGGAGAATCACTTGAACCTAGGAGACGGAGGTTGCAGTGAGCTGAGATTGAGCCACTGAACTCCAGCGTGGGAGATAGAGTGAGACTGCATCTCAAAAAAAGAAAAAAAAAAATCAGCTTGGTGTGGCAGCATGTACCTGTAGTCCCAGCTACTCGGAAGGCTGAGGTGAGAGCATCACTGGAGCCTGAAAGGTGGAGGTTGCAGTGAGCTGAGATCACATCACTGCCCTCCAGCCTGAGCAACAGAATGAGACTATCTAAAAAAAAAAAAAAAAAAAAAAGAAAGTGGGCCGGGCACTGTGGCTCATGCCTGTAATCTCAACTACTCAGGAGGCTGAGGCAGGAGAATTGCTTGAACCTGGGAGGCGGAGGTTGCAGTGAGCCGAGATCACGCCACTGCACTCCAGCCTGGTGACAGAGCAAGACTCCATCTCAAAAAAAAAAATATAGACTAGGCCAGGCTCAGTGGCTCAGGCCTGTAATATCCCAGCACTGGCTGGGCGCAGTGGCTCACACCTGTAATCCCAGCACTTTGGGAGGCCAAGGCCAGCTGATCACCTGAGGTCAAGAGTTCCAGACCATCCTGGCCAAGATGGTGAAACTCCGTCTCTACTAAAAAATACAAAAATTAGCTGGGCATGGTGGCAGGCGCCTGTAATCTCAGCTACTCAGGAGGCTGAGGCAAGGAGTTGCTTGAACCCGGGAGGCAGAGGTTGCAGTGAGCCAAGATCACGCCACTGCTCTCCAGTGTGGGCGACAGAGTGAGACTCTGTCTCAAAAAAAAAAAAAAAAAAAAATCCCAGCACTTTGAGAGGCTGAGATAGGAAGATCACTTGAGCCCAGGAGTTTGAGACCAGCCTGGGAAACATAGAATTCAGGAGGCTGCAGTGAGCCGTGATGGCACCATTGCACTCCAGTCTGGGTGACAGAGCAAGACCTTGTCTCCAATAAATAAACAATAAAAGAATAAGCTTGACCGCTTGTGCACTGTTGGTGAGAATGTAAAATGGTGCAGTCACCATGGAGACCAATGTGACAGTTCCTCAGAAAATTAAAAATAGAACTACCATATGATCCAGCAATTCCACTTCTGGGTATATACCCAAAAGAACTGAAAGCAGGGGCTGGGCGCTGTGGCTCACACCTGTAATCCCAGTACTTTGGGAGGCCAAGGCGGGCAGATCACGAGGTCAAGAGATGCATGAGGCTGGGGCACCAGGGCTCATTTCTGCAATCCCTGCACTTTAGGAGGCTGAGGCAGGAGAATTGCTTGAGCATAGGAGTTCAAGACCAGCCTGGGCAACATAGTGAGACCTTGTCTCTCTCTCTAAAAAAAAAACAAAAAACAAAAAACCAGCAGGGCACGGCCGCTCACACCTGTAATCCCAGCACTTTGGGAGGCCAAGGTGGGCAGCTTACCTGAGATCAGGAGTTCGAGACCAGCCTGACAAACATGGAGAAAACCCGTCTCTACTAAAAATACGAAATTAGCTGGGCGTGGTGGAGCATGCCCGTAGTCCCAGCTGTTTGGGAGCCTGAGGCAGGAGAATCGCTTGAACCTGGGAGGCGGAGGTTGCAGTAAGCTGAGATCGTGCCATTGCACTCCAGCCTGGGCAACAAAAGCGAAACTCCATCTCAAAAAAAAAAAAAAAAAAAAAAGGAATATGATTCAGCCATGAAAAGCAAAGAAATTCTGACATATGCTCCAACATGAATGGCCCTTGAGGATAGTGAAATGAGCCTGTCACAAAAATACAAATACTGTAGGATTTCACTTTTTTTTTGAGACGGAGTCTTATTGTTGCCCAGGCTGAAGTGCAGTGGCGCGATCTTGGCTTCATCTTGACAGAGCGAGACTCTGTCTCAAAAACAATTTTTTTTTTTTTTGAGATGGAGTCTCACTCTGTCGCCCAGGCTGGAGTGCAGTGGTATGATCTCGCTTCACTGCAACCTCCGCCTCCCAGGTTCTAGCTATTCTCCTGCCTCAGCCTCCTATGTAGCTGGGATTGCAGGCACCTGCCACCACACCTGGCTAATGTTTATATTTTTAGTAGAGACAGAGTTTCGCCATGTTGGCCACGGTGGTCTCGAACTCCTGACCTCAGGGATCTGCCCGCTTCGGCCTCCCAAAGTGCTGGGATTACAGACCTGAGCCACCGCACCCGACCTCAAAAACAATTTTTTTTTTTTTTTTTTTAGACAGAGTCTCGCTCTGTCGCTCAGGCCGGAGTGCAGTAGCATGATCTCAGCTCACTGCAAGCTCCGCCTCCCAGGTTCATGCCATTCTCCTGCCTCAGCCTCCTGAGTAGCTGAAACTACAGACACCCGCCACCTCGCCCGGCTAGTTTTTTTGTATTTTTTAGTGGAGACGGGGTTTCACCATGTTAGCCAGGATGTTAGCCACCTTGATCGATCTCCTGACCTCGTGATCCACCCATCTCGGCCTCCCAAAGTGTTGGGATTACAGGCTTAAGCCACCGCGCCCGGCCTCAAAAACAATTTTTAAGTGAAAAGAATGCTGTCAAGCCATACATGGAGAGTCAACAGGTGGCCACGGAGAAGGGCGGGGAACCTGCGGGTTGGCAGGTCTGGGAGGCTGGTGCTGGGCAGCAGCTAGTGCCACTTTCTCTGTTCCATATTTCAGCCCTCCCAGAGCCAGAACTGAGCCCAGTGAGAGCATACCCTGGGGCAGCCTGGATTCCTGGGGGGTCCCCGGCAGCCACACGCAGTCATGCACTATCCAACTGCACTCCTCTTCCTCATCCTGGTCAATGGGGCCCAGGCCTTTCGCATCTGCGCCTTCAACGCCCAGCGGCTGACGCTGGCCAAGGTGGCCAGGGAGCAGGTGATGGACACCTTAGTTCGGGTAAGTTCATCACTTCAGGGAAGCTGTGCCCCTAAACACCATGACCCAAAGCCCCCAGCCCTGCCTGACCAGGAGTATGTTCTAGAGAAGAGGGGACAGGAAGAGATGTGGCACGGAGATGCAGCACAGGCACTTGCCTGCTGCTGGCCTCAGTCTCCTCCTCTGTGAAACAGGTGACGTGTGGGTGGGATGAGTCTTCTCCTGGGGCCTTTCCAGTCCCACTGCTTCTGTGGGCTGCAGCCAGCAAGCCTTAACACTCTTGGCCACAACAGTGCCAGTTCCCTGGGCCCACTGCCTCCTCTCAGGGCAGCTGGCACTGAGTCAGGCTGGCCTTCCTGGTGTCCTGCAGATCCTGGCTCGCTGTGACATCATGGTGCTGCAGGAGGTGGTGGACTCTTCCGGCAGCGCCATCCCCCTCCTGCTTCGAGAACTCAATCGGTGAGCAAGGCTCTGTGAGTCTAATCAGGGGCGCACCCAGAGCCTTGAGGCCCTGACTCTGCCTCCCCTTTTCTTGGCAGATTTGATGCCTCTGGGCCTTACAGCACCCTGAGCAGCCCCCAGCTGGGGCGCAGCACCTACGTGGAGACATACGTATATTTCTATCGGTGAGCACGGAGCTGGTGGTGCAGCAGGGCAGGGGGTGGGGAGGGGGCGGGCGCAGTCCTTGGCCCTAATGTGAAGTAGGCTCGTTAGTCCCCGGGGCCACAGGCCCCCCATCCTGGGACAGCCTCACCTGCTTAGCATACTTTTTCTTCTCAACACCTTTTATTCTGGACTCTTCCCATCCTCGACCCCCGCCAGAGTGTCCATAGAGCAAGAGGCCTTCCTTCTCTAAGCACAGATGTGGGGTCCCTCCTCCTCTCTCCTGTGGGAGCTCTCCTGCTGGGGCTCAGGGTGTGGCTGACCCCCTCTATGAAAGTGGCCAGCAAGGGCTGCAGCTCCTGGGAAGAGGCTCCGTGGGGACCACTTATGGGCCTTGGGTAGACCCGATCTTCTAAGTCCCTGGGAGGACAGGCTGGCAGGGAGCCCTTTGGAATCAGGATCCAGAGGGCAAGGGAGGCTGCAGGGAAGGAGAACTGATTCTCTATGTAAATAAAATTATATGACATCTGGTATTTGCTCCAAAATAACTGGGTAGGCAGGATACAGTGGCTCATGCCTGTAATGCCAGTGCTTTGGGAGGCTGAAGCAGCAGGATCACTTGAACCCAGGAGTTCAAGGCTGCAGTGAGCTATGATTGTGCCACTGCACTCCAGCCTGGGCAACAGAGCGAGACCATGTCTCAAAAACAAAAATAAAAAGAAAGGCCGGGTGCGGTGGCTCAAGCCTGTAATCCTAGCACTTTGGGAGGCCGAGACAGGTGGATCACGAGGTGAGGAGATCAAGACCATCCTGGCTAACCCGGTGAAACCCCGTCTCTACTAAAAAATACAAAAAACTAGCCAGGTGAGGTGGCGGGCACCTGTAGTGCCAGCCACTTGGGAGGCTGAGGCAGGAGAATGGCGTAAACCCAGGAGACGGAGCTCGCAGTGAGCTGAGATCCGGCCACTGCACTCCAGCCTGGGCGAGTGAGACTCCGTCTCAAAATATGAAATATCCAGAATAGGCAAATGCGCAAGATAGAGAACAGATTAATGGTCACAGGGGCTGGCAGGAGGAGAGAACGGAGAGTAACTGGTAATGGATGTTATATTTTGATTAGGGGTAATGGATACCAATGTTTTAAAATTGATTGTAGCAATAGTTGCACAGACTTATGAATGTACAAAAAAACCATGTTGTATACTTGAAGCAGGTGAATTTTATGGCATATGAATTATGTCTGATGTTTTAAAGTTCTAGAGACAGGTTGGGAGGGCTGTGCCCACATTGCCGCTGTTAGTGGAGGGCCCCTCCCTGAGTGCCGTTTGGCACTTGCAAGCCAAAATCGGTGATGTGGGCCCACTGCTGCCCATCCCTTGGTCCTCCCAGGTCACACAAAACACAGGTCCTGAGTTCCTACGTGTACGACGACGAGGATGATGTCTTTGCCCGGGAGCCATTTGTGGCCCAGTTCTCTTTGCCCAGCGATGGTAGGGAGGGAAGAAGGGTGGGCTTGGTATGTGGGAGCAGAAGGGGGGTTCTTGCTGGCTCCACTGGGGGCTTCCTCACCCAGAGGGGCTGGGGGAGAAGGGCCAGGAGTGCATGGCAGCCCTCGGTCCCTGGGCCTTGCAGTCCTTCCCAGCCTGGTGTTGGTCCCGCTGCACACCACTCCTAAGGCCGTAGAGAAGGAGCTGAACGCCCTCTACGATGTGTTTCTGGAGGTCTCCCAGCATTGGCAGAGCAAGGTAGGCCCGGGCAGTTTGTACAGGAGGGACAAGAATAGGGTGGCCCAGCGGCCAGCCCGATGGCTGCTGTGTCTCTAGGATGTGATCCTGCTTGGGGACTTCAATGCTGACTGCGCTTCACTGACCAAAAAGCGCCTGGACAAGCTGGAGCTGCGAACTGAGCCAGGCTTCCACTGGGTGATTGCCGACGGGGAGGACACCACAGTGCGGGCCAGTACCCACTGTGCCTATGACCGCATTGTGCTGCATGGGGAGCGCTGCCGGAGCCTGCTGCACACTGCGGCCGCCTTTGACTTCCCCACGACCTTCCAGCTCACCGAGGAGGAGGTGAAGGGATGGGGCTGGCACAAGGAGGGAGGGCAGGAGCAGGGTCACAGGGAAGCCCCTCGGCCCCGGGCACTGACACTGCCCCACCACCCATTCCCAGGCCCTCAACATCAGTGACCACTACCCCGTGGAGGTGGAGCTGAAGTTGAGCCAGGCGCACAGTGTCCAGCCTCTCAGCCTTACTGTTCTGTTGCTGCTGTCACTCCTGTCCCCTCAACTGTGCCCTGCCGCCTGAGCCCCCCCCACCCCCCGTGGCCTGCTGCCTTTTGGGACTTAAACCCCAGCCTCCCCCGTCCATCCAGCCCTGGGGCTGGGGGGCTTCAACTACAGTTGCCCTGTGACTGCAGTCCACCCCCACCTGCCTTTTGTTTGATTTGGCTCTTCTTCTTTGGTTGGGCTTGTGCCTAGATTAGGAGTGGAAGCCAGGGGCCCCGAGGCTGGACTCATGCCACCTGCCAGGTAGTGTAGTATCAGGAGTGGAGACAAAGTGGGCTCTGGGTTGGGGGAGGGGAAGGGAGGGCTCAGAAAGAGGAATCAAGATGTTGTATGACAAAAAGGAAAGTTACTGAGAACAAAAATCCAGATTGGTGAGATATGACACTTGTGCAGCAGATATGCCAATGGGCCATCTTTATTGTGGATTGGTAACAATCACCAGGAAACCATTAAGCCCCAATAGCTACAAGGAGGGTGGTTAAGCCACTACATCAAACTCCTTCTCTGGAACCAGGAAACACCAAGACATATTTCGGCTCATTGTAATCCGGTGAACAATGCAGTCAGGCCTGTTATAACTGCTGAGCAGTCATGCTCGCACCACTTGGGTGCTGTCGTCTGTGTTGGCACAGGCTTTTGCATGCCTGGTAAAGTCCAGCCAACGCTGGTCAAGGCCAACATCTGCACACAGAAAATCTGCACCAGTTACGTAACCTAAAAAGTTGTGTGAACCCAGGTGCCCCGGGAAAGGGGCTGCAGGACACAGCAAAATGCCAGCAGCGTGCCAGACCCCTCCCTTGCATCCTCCTCTCCAAAGAACAGCGCTCAGGAAAAACACTGACTGGGATGATAGAAAGGCCATGTGTTAACTATAATCACATTTATGGTTTGGAACCATCACCCCAAGGTAAAAAATAAATAAATAAAAGGTATTCCCAGGTATGTTTGGCAAAATAAAATAAAGGTAATTAAAAACCTTCCAAATGGCTATAAATTGAGATTACAAAAGACCAGAGGCCTCTTGGGAGCCACAGGCTGGGGCCAACATATTCCAGCTCTGGGACCAAAAGCCTTTGGAGTCCTGTCCCTGGATACAGATGCTCAGGCCACCCACCTAGCACGCCTCTCATTTTTGCTACTCCCCCAAAAGCTAGCGCTGTTCTATCTAGCGATAGTTCAGGTCAGACATCTGGGATTCCCAGGTCAAACCATGCCACACGTGCCTGTTCTGAGGTCTTTTTGTTACAAAGGACCAAAGGTTAGCCCAGACCTTTGGTCAGGTGGTGAGGGCCCTGGGAATGCAGGCTCTCAGAGAGGTTAGTGCATGGGGCTCAGGAGATTGCTAGAGATAGGAAAAGTGCAAATCCCAGAATGATTCCCACCAAGGAGGACTGGCTAAACCAGATGGGTGAGACCACGCCCAATGCGATGCACACCTACCCTTGCTAAATAAATGCTGATGCTGGTCAGGGGCACTGCTGGTCAGCCTCTAGCCCACAAGCCCCTCTTGGTTCCCATGTGTTGTAATAAGCAACACAACCGTAGACTGACTCCAGCCTGGGATTGCAAGGCTTTGCTGCAGCTGTGCTTCATGAAAAGCACTTCAATGCTTTTCAACCTACTGCCTAGGACCTGGGGAGGTCCAAGTCAAGCTCCAGAGTAGACAACTGACATAAGGCCACCAGTCCTAGCCCTTTGCAGGGTTTGCTGCCTCATGAGCAGGGCTGAGCTGTCAACCTGTTTCTGAAATGAAAGGGCAATGACCCAAAGGTTCCCAAAGGAAGTTCCTTCTCCCTCAAGAATGTAAATACAAAAACATAGGTGGACAGGAAGTAGAATTTATTGGTGAGTATTAAGTGGGGGCAGCATATTGGAAGCCCTCATGAGTGCAGGGCCCGCCATTTGTCCAGAGGACCACGATTGGGGATGTACTTGACCCCACAGCCATCTGGGATGAGCCGCTTTTCAGCCACCATGTCTTCAAATTCATCAGCATTGAACTTGGTGAAGCCCCACTTCTTTGAGATGTGGATCTAGGGAGCAATGGAAAGAAATGAGTCAGAAGGCCTGGGGCAAAGAAAGGTGGGAGAAGGGGGCTGCAGCATACGTACCTTCTGGCGGCCAGGAAACTTGAACTTGGCCCTGCGCAGGGCCTCAATCACATGCTCCTTGTTCTGCAGCTTGGTGCGGATGGACATGATAACTTGGCCAATGTGAACCCTGGCCACAGTGCCCTGGGGCTTTCCAAAAGCACCTCGCATGCCCGTTTGGAGCCTACATTGGGGTAATGCAAAGTTAGAAACATGAATGTCCATCGTAAAGGCCTGTCTCCAAGGTCCCTTAGAGCAACCCATACAACAAACAGGCTGCATACACTACCAAGGAAGCTGCTGTTTGCAGTCATTGCACACTGGGCCCCCATGAGGAAAGGAACTCAGTCGGCTTAATTGGCTGCAGAGCATCTCAAGAACCATGGAGGCGTCCTGCAAGGCACCACTGGGCTCCTCTACTAGCTTCAACTACCTGCTTGCTGGCAAGATGGTTGTCATCAAGCTAAAAGAAAAGCTACTCCCATCACAAGTGTTTCCCCTCACCTGTGGGAAACAGCTTACTTGCTAAGTAAGACTTACTCATGCTTGCTTTGTATCCGCAACAGTACGTAGGAAAGGGTCCTGAGTGGCCACTGAAAATCACTTGCCAGCTGTGTCCTGGCTTTACTAGTAGCCATAGTGGCTGAGTCACTGGGGCCAAGTACGTCTATGCTCCGTCGAATTAATGCAAGCCTAATAACGTAGAGACTCCAAGTTACGGGAAAACTGCCTTAAAAGGCCCAGACCAAGCTCACCTGTCAGCCCCAGCACAGGACAACATCTTGTTGATGCGGATGACGTGGAAGGGGTGGAGCCGCACCCGGATATGGAAGCCATCCTTGCCACAACTTTTTACCATGTACTTATTGGCACAAATTCGGGCAGCCTCCAGGGCTAGGTAGGGGGAAAGAAAGCACCAAAGTGAAATACGATAGTAGAGAAACATTCACCACGACCTTCTCCAGCTCAGGGGAAATGTGTTGGCTGGGTTTTGTAAAAAAGCTTATGTTTCATTAACTCCCAATTCCACTGCAGTGTACATGGATGGGGTTGAGGGAGCAAAGAGGAAGGACTGGGGGTGACGAACAAAGAATCCTGCCTTACCTTCAGAGGACAGCTGCTCATATTCATCTGACACCATGTGGCCACAGAGCGGAAACTCATCCACTTTTGCCTTCTTCCGCCCCAGGTCAAAGATGCGAATCTTGGCATCTAAAAAAGGATTGGGCAAGTGTGCAGGGGGTGTCACAGACGGACGCTGAGTCAGTAGAGCCAAGCCAGTGCAGGGGCCCTTCCACTACTTACCAGGGACACCTCGGCAGAAGCGAGACTTTGGGTACGGCTTGTTCTTACAATACCGGTAACTGCAGGGGAGTGAAAAAACACAGGTTAGGTGAGGTTCACATAAAGCCCAACAGGGACTTTGCCCCTCAAGGAACAACCCAAAAGAGGGACGGGAAAAGGGTGGGGAATGCACGTCCACTTCTAAACCGTTTGCATTCGGGGAAATAAACTACAAAGCAACACTTGGCTGCTGCAACACACAGGACACCCAAAACTAGAAACACAACCGCCACCATCTTCCGTTACTTTCTCTTACGCTTCCTATAAACACTTCGCAACAAACTTTCCTGGTTAAAAATTATCTCTTCAAGACACTGCATACTACAAAATCGCCGCATTATCACTGCACAGCTCAGATCACCCAATTTAAGACTTTCGGGCACGTGGCACTAAATCCACCTCCGAGTCCAGTGGAAAGGCGTCTGGCGCCCCCTGTAGGACACAGGAGGCGGCCGCACCCGTTTTTCCCGGACTGCCCTTCAAGTCCGACGAGGCAGGCGGCACGTCGCCCGGAAATAAGACAGAGAACGCACACAAAGGCCCCAAGAGAGCATCGAGCGTCCGAAAATGCGGTGAGCTTGCAGGACACAGGGAGAGATATATGAGGGAACAGTCGCTTCCACACCGACACGGGAACGAAGGAACAAACAGTAATATTGAAGACTAAAAAAGAACTGGGAGATGTAAAACATAGGATCAGTTCCCAAGACAGGGCCGCCGCACGGGGGACGCTCCACCCCACAGCTGTTTTCAGCGGCCACAGGCACTTCTTTCCCCTCCCGTTTCCCAGCAGTGAAAGTACACCGAGTCAAGACTCACCAACGGGCGGGGCGGCGGCCCATGGCGACACCAGGATCTTCAGTGGCTGCAACGAGAGAGAGAGAGAGTCGGAACGGAAGACGAGAACAGACCTAAACGGGGTGAGAACCAGCAATGGCACTGCAAGAGACTACAACCGCGCTTACTCACCGCGCCGAAGGGAAAGAGGCGCTCTCACGCCTGCGCATGCCTTATATAGGCGGTCTCTCTGCGCGCGTAAGAACCATAGAGTCCTGGCGAAGGCGGGTGGACGCTCTGTCAGACGTCATGACCATAGACGCAGCCGCTCTTAGCGCCTGCGCCCAGGCGTAGCCCAGCTTATGCGCAGATCAGAGAGGTGGCCGGGTACCGGGGCCGCGGGCGGCCAGCTGACGAATGGGGCTTCGCCACATGGTCGCGAGAAGCCCGCTTCCGGTTGGCCATCTTGGGCGTAGAACTCTTGCCCTAGGCTTTGCTCTTAACTGTGACAGACGTATATTTCTGAGAGGGGAAAAAGGAAAGCACCCTGGGTGGGCCTCCCGGCGACCGCGAGAGTGTCCCCGAGCTTGCGCGGGTCCCGGACATGCGCTCCGTGCCTCCTTCTAGGCTAGAGGCCCCGGCAGTGAAGCGCCATATAGGGACCTGGGCCCGCGTTCCTTTGTCAACCCGGGAGGCCGGAGCGGGAGACCCATTCCCCTACCGGAGAAGCTGGACCAGGCCTTGCTGGGAGCCATGCCCCGTATCCCCGTTTCCTGGAGACCCAGGATTCGCACATTGCCGCGGGGAAGAGGTCGAGGAGAAGTCTCCACAGAGATTCATGGCCTGGGAGACCCGGGGGCATCACTGGCCCCGCTCCGCCCACCCTGACCCGCACCGTCCTGGCCAACTGCGTCTCGGGCGCCGCCTCCCATGAGCCGCTCTCGCCTGGGCACTACCTCGCCTCGCCCTTCCCACTCCACTGTGCGCAGAGTGCCTCGGGGCCCGTCTAGGGGTCGTGGGGAAGCAGGGCTGCCCCAACCTGCCCACGGAGCAGCATCCAGGGAGAGGTGCGCAGAGCGGGCGGGCGTCCTGGGGGAAGTGGCGTCTGTAGGTGTCTGTCCACCATCTGCAGGTGGGGCGCGGTGGGATAACTTCCCGTCCTTTGACAGGAAGGACAGGAGGGAATCCTGCTTGAGCGCACCTGTTTTCCAGGATGATATGTCGCTTTTACAAATGACTTCAGGTCCCTTTTGAGAAAAGCTTGGGACGATTTCTGGGGTGCACTTGCAGCAACAGTGCAGGGTCCTTCCCAGGGGAAGGTAGCCTCCCTTTCCATCATGGGACTCTGGATCCCGGCGGTGACTTACGTCTGTAACTGGGTTCCAGGCTGTAACACCACTGGGGCAATACAAGTCAGGGATTGCGGCGGGGCGCGGTGGCTCACACCTGTAATCCCAGCACTTTGAGGGGCGGAGGTGGGCGGATCACTTGAGCCCAGGAGTTTGAGACCAGCCTGGACAACATGGGGAAAAACTGCCTCTACAAAAATTAAAAATTGGCCACGCGCAGTGGCTCACGCCTGTAATCCCAGCACTCTGGGAGGCCAAGGTGGGCGGATCACGAGGTCAGCGGTTTGAGACTAGCCTGGCCAACATGGTGTAACCTCGTCTCTACTAAAAATACAAAAATTAGCCAGGCATGGTGGCGGGGGCATGTAATCCCAGCTGCTCCGGAGACTCAGGCAGAGAATCACTTGAACCTGGGAGGCAGAGGTTGCAGTGAGCCAAGACCGTGCCATTGCACTCCAGCCTGGGCAACAAAGCAAGACTCTGTATCAAAGAAAAAAAAAATTAAAAATTAGGCAGGCGTGGCAGCACATTCTAATCCCAGCTTAGGTGGGAGGATCGCTTGAGCTCAGGAGGCAGAGATTGCAGTGAGCTGAGATCGCACCACTGCACTCCAGCCCGGGCAACAGAGCAAGAGTCTGTCTCAAAAAAAGTCATGTATGGCCAGGCGCGGTGGCTCACGCCTGTAATCCCAGCACTTTAGGAGGGCGAGGCGGGCGGATTACCTGAGGTCAGAAGTTCGAGACCAGCCTGGCCAACATGGTGAAACCCCGTCTCTACTAAAACTACAAAAATAAGCCGGGTGTGGTGGCACACAACTGTAATTCCAGCTACTCAGGAGGCTGAGGCAGAAGAATTGCTTGAGCCCCGGAGACAGAGGTTGCAGTGAGCTGAGATCATGCCACTGCACTCTAGCCTGGCCTACAAAAAAAAAAAACATCAGAAAAAAAAAAAAAAAAAAAAAAAAAAAAAAAAATTCTGCCTACAGGGCGGGTGCAGTGGCTCACACCTATAATCCCAGTACTTTGGGAGGCTGAGGTGGGTGGATCAGTTGAGGTCAGGAGTTGGAGACCAGCCTGGCCAACGTGGTGAAACCCCGTCTCTACTAAAAATACAAAAAAGTAGCTGGGCAGGGTGGCGCATGCCTGTAATCTCAGCTACTCGGAGGGCTGAGGCAGGAGAATTGCTTGAACCCCGGAGGCAGAGGTTGCAATGAGCCAAGATCACACCACTGTACTCCAGCCTGGGACCACAGAGCAAGACTCCTCTGTCTCGGAAAAAAAAGAAAAACAAAAAAGAAATTCCACCTACAGTCTCCTCACTCTCTAGTGGGTGTTAAAATGAACTTTCCGTAGCCACTTTGGGCAGAGGGAGGATACAGTCTAATCCTGCATGCCCTAGAAGGTCGTGCAGGCTGTTCTCTGCACAAGGACACCTTCCTGGGGAGTGAGAGGGCTGAAATCCCTCCCGTGTCCTCGCCTCCAGCTGACTACCTGCCTGGAGAGCGGAGTGCCTCTTGCTGATCCGCACACAAGCCTGCAGGGGCGGGTGGGGGCCCTGGAGCCCAGACAGGCACCAAGCAATCTTGCAGCCCTACACGGTGAGGACAGGGGAACTGGCGGAGTTCCACCTGTTGGCTCCTCTCCCTCCTGACCTTCCCATGGGAATCCTTCCATGAACCGTTGGCACAAAGAAATTGAAGTGGGTTTCTCCATTGCTACCCTCACCATCTAGGACTCCACTGTCCTTTTTTTTTCTTTCTGAGACGGAGTTTGGCTCTTGTTGCCCAGGCTGGAGTGCAATGCCGCTATCTCGGCCCACGTAAAGGGCATGGTGGCGTGTACCTTTAGTCCCAGCTACTCGGTAGGCTGAGGTGGGAGAACTGCTTAAACCCAGGAGGTGAATGTTGCAGTGAGCCGAGATTGTGCCACTGCACTCTAGCCTGGGTGACAGAGTGAGACTCTATCTCAAAAACAAAGAAGTTGAAATTATTAAAAAGCTTAAAAAAAATCACTACAAAATGTGTAGCACAATGGTTTTTTTTTTTTTTTTTTTTTTTTTTTGTTTGAGACGGAGTCTCACTGTGTCACCCAGGCTAGAGTGCAGTGGTGCAATCTCGGCTTGCTGCAACCTCCGCCTCCTGGGTTCAAGTGATTCTTCTACCTCAGCCTCCCGAGTAGCTGGGACGACAGGCACATGCCACCACACCCAGCTAATTTTTGTATTTTTAGTAGAAACGAGGTTTCACCATATTGGCCAGTTTGGTCTCGAACTCCTGACCTCGTGATCCACCCGCCTCAGCCTCAGAAAGCGCTGGGATTACAGGCGTGAGACACCGCGCCCGGCCAGATTATGGGCCTTAAATTGTTTAACTATGTGGGTGATTGCACAGAAGAATAGTATGAATAACTTTATACTACTTTATACATGGGATAACTTGCTTCAAGTTGTTTCAAAAACCGTTTTTTTGTTTTTGTTTTTGTTTCTGAGACAGAATCTTGCTCTATCACCCAGGCTGGAGTGCCATGGTGCCATCCTGGCTCAGTGCAACCTCTGCCTCCTGGGTTCAAGCGATTCTCCTGCCTCAGCCTTGTGAGTAGTTGGGATTATAGGCGAGGGCGCCACCACGCCGACTAATTGTGTTATTTTATTAGAGACGGGGTTGCACTATGTTGGTCAGGCTGGTCTCGAACTCCTGACCTCAAACGATCCACCAGCCTCGGCCTCCCAAAGTGCTGGGATCACAGGCGTGAGCCACCGCGTCCGGCCTCAAAAACCTCTCAATGATTCGCTTGAATATGTGTAAAGTGATGCACAGGCCACCCTGAAGACTTTGGTGGTTTCTACTGAAACTACACATCAGGCCAGGTGCGGTGGCCAGTGCCCAGTGCCCAGAATCCCAGCAAATCCCAGCACTTTGGGAGGCTGAGGTGGATCACCTGAGCCCAGGAATCCCAGACCAGCCTGAGCGACAAAGCGAGACCCATCTCTACAAAAAGTAAAAAATTAGGTGGACGTGGTGGTGGCGTGCGCCTGTAGTCCCAGCTACATGGAAGGCTGAGGCCGGAGGTTGAAGCCCTCGCTGGGGTGGAGAGGTCAAGGCTGTAGATGAGCCCTCATCGCGCCACTGCACTCCAGACTGGGCGACAGAGTGAGACCCTGCCTCAAAAAAAAAAAAAAGAGAAGAAGAAGAAGAAGAAGAAGAAGAAAGAAGGAGAAGAAGAAAGAAGGAGAAGGAGGAGAAGGAGAAGGAGGAGAAGGAGAAGGAGGAAGAAGAAGGAGGAAGAAGAAGGAAGGAGGAGGAAGGAGGAGGAAGAAGGAGGAAGGAGGAAGAAGGAGGAAGAAGGAAGAAGGAAGAAGAAGGAAGAAAGAAGGAAGAAGAAGGAAGAAGAAGGAAGAAAGAAGGAAGAAGAAGGAAGAAGGAAGAAGGAAGAAGAAGGAAGAAGAAGGAAGAAGAAGGAAGAAGGAAGAAGGAAGAAGGAAGAAGAAGAAGAAGAAGAAAACATTACAAATAAAGCTATACATCCACTTCTGCACTTCTGCGTGGACTCGAGCGTTCAAGACGGGCGTGGCAACCCGATGACAGGAAACCCTGCAAGTTCGTGCTCCCAGGAGGCTCTTCCGTAAGGGCCACCAGCCACGGGAAACCACGACCTTGTCCCTCACCAGGAAAAGCTCAGCCTGTGGCTCCGCGAGCGTGGACCGTTCCGTGGCCACGAGCGAGAAGAAACACGGACCCCCGCCAAGAGCTGGGATGGATCTCGCGGACGGGAGGCGGAGGGTACTCGGCCCACCCCAGCGGAGGGCAGCGCGTGGGTCCGTTGAGATAACGCTCCGCGGACTCGATGACTCCTGGAGCAGAGCCCTGGCCGCGCTGCACCGCGGGAGGGAGGGGCTGCGTCTACTGCAGGGCCATGAGAGGGAGGAGCCGGTCCGGGGATGGGGGCGGGGGCGCAGAGACTGGAACCCGCGCAAGCGCGGAAATGCCCACGGCCGCGCCCTCCCGCGCGAGCCGCGGGGACACCCGGGCCGCCCTCGGAGGGCACGGATGTCGCGCCGCGCTCCCGGGGTGCTTCAGTTGCGCCCACGGCCGACGCCCGGCAGCGGCGGGCAGGTGCCACGACCTCTGGACGTTTCTCGCCCCTTCTCGGGAATGGAACGCTTAGAGAAGCGCAGGTCCGCACCCAAAACACAAGGCGGCACTGTTGCGTGTGCACCGACGACTCTGCGGCCAGCGCCCCGGCTCTCTTCCCGGGAACGCTTAGGAGCCAGAGAGCGCCGCACCCGCGCCACGCCACGCCACGCCCGGCAGGGCCGCAGCAGCGCGCACGCGACAGGGTGTCGTCCATTGGGCAGCAGGAGCGTCCGCCAAGGGCGAGGGGCGGGAATTCCGTGCAATCTGAGCACGGTCATTGGCGAGGACAGGCGAAGAGGCGGATGGATAGGCGGGTCGGGGCGGAGCTTCCTGTGGGCGCCTGGAGCCTCCGGGGAGCGACCGAGGCGGAGGTGGGGAGCGAGGCGCCTGTGGGCTCCGGCGGGCAGAGACTAGGTCTGTCCCTCCACGCCCCGCCCCGCCCCGCCCCGCCCCACCCCGCCGCCGCCGCCGCCTCGGCATCGCCTTCCGAGCCTCCCAGTCCTGGGCCGGCCCTGCGGGGCATGCGCCGAGTCCCCTTCCCGTGCAGACCGGCGGTCACTGTCCTCCCCCGGGGACGAGGCGGACAGGCGTCCCCCGAGATCAGGGCCCGGGAAGCCCCGTGAGCCGCTCTCGCCTGGGCGCCGTCGAGGGGCCGCCCCGCCCTTCCCACTCCACTGTGCTCCGAAAGTGCTTTGGGGCGCGTCTGGGGAGTCGTGGGGAAGCAGGGCCGTCCCCACCCGTCCACCCGGCAGCGTCCAGGGATAGGTGGGCAGAGCGGGCGGGCGGGCGTCCTGGGGGAAGCGGCGTCTGGAGGTGTGTGTGCAGCGTTCCGCGGTGGCGCGCGGTGGGGTAACAAAGTCTTGCCCGTCCCTTGACAGCGGTGGCCGCCGGGGAGGGAATCCTGCTCTGCTGCGGGCGGTCGTGGGCTGGGGCGCTTCCTGGCCTGTCTCCTGGGGGAGGTAGGAAAGGTGAGCCCCGCAGAGAAGACGGTGGCTTCCCTCGACGTGGGTGCCAACAGGAGCCATCCCTTCAACCGGTCTTCCCGCGGGAGGGTGCCTGGCTGGGAACACCCGCAGGGCTGGTTCCAGCACCCATGGGACCGCTGGGTCCAGCCCAGTGTGTGTCCGGGGAAGACCCGCCTTACCCGCCAACCTTCCCGCACCGGGAGGGTTCCCAGCTGCTGGTGATGCTGCTCAGGCGGCTCCCCACAGCGCCACCACCCACCCCCGGAGCCGGCCGCTGGGTTTGACCTGTCCGCCCGGGTTCCTCTTTGCTGGGCTCCGAGGCCTGGCGGGACTTCCAGTCTCCTCGGCGGCTCTGGCGACCCAGCATCCCTTTGCCCTGGGGTCAGACGGACTCCCAAGGAATTGCGTCCCGTTCCGGTGGAGAAGACGCTTCCTTCCCTCTCCCTTCCTCTCCTCCGCCCCCTTTTGCTCTCTTGTCCTTGCACTTTGCCTTGTCCGTGTGTCCAGCTCTGTGTGTGTGTGTGTGACTGACGCGAGCCCTTAGTCACCGCTTGCTACTATTTTTTCCCCATGTTATCACTTGTCTCTTGACTGTGCGGTTTGCGGGTTGTGCTTGGTCACACAGGGGATTTTAGTTTTCGTGTCATCAGAATCTCCAGGCTTTCCTGATGGCTTCTGGGGGCTCTTGTCGGTTTGTTTCCTTCTGGCTCACGCTGTGTCTTGCCCCCTGGACGCTGAGCACCAGTTCCGACCGCTGGGTAACAGACGACTCCACGTTTCGGTCCTTCCCCACCTAGCGCTCCTCTCACCCCCCAGGGTTCTGAGGGACAGGCTCTGGGAGGGCTCTCGGGGAGCCAGGACTGTGGCTCAGAGTCCCTCTCAGGCTGCGGTCAGGTGTCCACTGGGGCCCAGTCATCCTATCTGACTGGGTGGGGAGCCCTCGTGATGATTCTCCCTCTGGAGGCTGCGGCAGGAGACCTCAGTTGCTCCCCACCTGGCCTTCTCCCAGGACTGCTCGGCTTTCCCCGGACCTGCAATCCAATCGAACCAGCAGGAGAGGGCGCCCTAGACCTGGCCACACTCTCTTTATGACCTGGCCTCCTAAGTGACTCGCCTCACCTCCGCTGTGGTTTTTATTGGTCTCACAGGTCCACCCTGGAACGTGCTGGAGAGGGCGCCACGCTCAGGGTGGAGGCTGTTCCTGAGTGCTGCAAGTCAGAAGCGCCCTTGGCGCCTGTAGATCTGTGTGGGCTGCTGGAGACCCCGAGCGGGCCGCCTCAGGAACGTGTCCTTGGTGTCAGCGGGAGCAGCAGGCCACCTCCTGGGGCTGACACTGGCCGGGGTCTGCATTTCTGAGGGCGGGGCGTGCTTTGACATCCTGAAAGGGTTGCAAAACCCATCACAGAGAACCCCAAGAAGGGAGACTCTGCCCCCAAGACCCAGTGTGCCCCGCAGGGTCTGTGCTGTGTGCTCGCTGGCTCTTCATGGAAGCCTTTCCCAGCCCGGGTCGGGGACCCCTGGTCCAACATCCCCAGGAGCCGGCGGGAAGCCCGTTCTGGTCACCACAGCCCCTTTTGCATGGCATGAGTGCCCCATGCCAGGCTGCATGGCATGTGCCTCCCACTTCCAATGCCCTCCTCCCAGGGGCTCATTCCTGCCCCTGCCCCCTCTCTGCCCCAAGTGGGGTGACCTCTCTCTGCAGACAGGGGAGGCCTGTCCTCCCGGCATGCAGCCCTGAAAGGAGAGGGGCCGGGGCAGGGAGGGGGTGTGCCGCGCCATCGTGGTGAAGGCAGAGCAGCTCCTTTGTTCCGTGATGTGTCAGGTTGCCGGATACTGGGCTCCAGGCTCCAGGGGCAGTCCCTGGCCTGGGGGGTGGGATGTGGAGTGCCAGGTGGGTCCCGGAAGGAGCTTTCCACTGGGGCCCCAGGAGGTTGCCCCATCCTTCCCACTGGGACTGGCAGGTGACTTCCTGATGACGCTCTCCGTGGCTCTGAATTTGTCACAGAGGTTCCGTGGGCGATGAGTGCTTTTCCTGTTGGCCGGTGCCGCCTCTGGGCAATGCAGGGACCCTTGATGACAGCGCCTGACCCCTTCCAAAGCCGCCTGGCCCTCCTTGAACCCGACGAGAGCAGGTTGCCGGGCCTTCCCTGAGGAATGTGTTTCTGGCAGGTGGGGACAGCCCCTCCCCCAGGGTGTTGGGTACAGGGTCCTGGGGTGCCTCAGGACACGGTCAGGCCCACTGAACCCCCACACTCCTGGGCCACCTGCCCGCTGGCTGTCCTCTGTGACCCTGTCTCCCCTGAGCCAAGGTGCCCGGCCTGGTCCCCCGGGAAGAACAGTGAGGAGGTCTGGCTCTCCCTGCCATGGGGGCCTCGGGGGCCTGGACGGGGACGGTGTCCTCCCTCCCTAGGCTGCCCAGCGCCCTCGCTCAGGGAGTGCTCTCCTAGCGGCCTGTTCGGCAGACGGGCACAGTCACGACAGCAGCCAGACCCTGTCCCGGCCCATGCACCCACCTGGACAGATCGGCGCCCTCCTAGACTTACTGGCTCCATTGAGGGTCCCAAAGGGGCTGCCCCAGAGCACCCTGGGGTCTCCAGACCCCTCGGCCCACAGCAGCTACCAGCAGCCCAGGCAGGACCCAGGGGCTTCCGGGCACAGAGGCGCCGCTCCCTGGCTTGTGAGCCTGGGGCCTCTCCAGCCGTCCCCTGTCGGGGGGGCCTCCACTCCTGCTCTGGATCAAGGTCCTGCCCTCAGGGAGAGCTGGTGCCTTCGGGGGACCGGGCCCTGGTTGCAGTTGGAGAGTGCGTCCAGGGATGGTGCTCTTCTTGGCTGCCGCCCTGCCTCCCAGGGGCCTCCCCAGACACCCGGCTGCTGTCAGCTGGGGCTGGGGGGTCCTCTGGCCTAGGGGTCATCCCAGTTTGGGAGTGCCCTTCCCTGGACACTGTGTCCAAGGAGGATACATGCTCGCCCTTTGTTGGGGGCCAGGCACAGGGTGAGGGGACACTCGGCCCCACCACCCCTGTCTCCGGGAGCCCTGGCTGGGTACGGTGCCTCTTCTGAGAGATCCTGCCCGGGACTGGTGCCACCTGCCTCCCGCACAGTTGGGGACCCTGGCCGGGCACCTCCTGCCAGCCGCCTGCTTCTGTCCTAGCCTCAGCCGGGCCCTGCAAGCTGTCCATGTGCCTGTGACACCCGGTCCCTCTGCGGATGTTTGCAAACACCCCTGCCCCCACAGTGATGTCTGGGGGCCTCTCTGGGCCTTTGTGTGCCGAGTTGAGGGTGGGTGGTGGTGGGGGGTCTTTCCATAGTTGCCTACTTCCTGTCCTCCTCGGCCCCAGGTCCAGGGGTGCCCCGCCTGCTCAGTTTCCAGCCTGAGCCCTTCCTTGAGCTGGCCCAGTCCCCTAAGCTTCTGCAGCAGGTTCCCAGATCCACCCGAGGGACTCCTGGCCAGTGTTCCCAATGGTGTCTGAGTGCCAGACTCAGTCCCTGGCCATAGATTTCGGGGAACCCCGCTCTGAGGGGCCATTGCTTCTGTTTCCTCTCCAGGTCCCCTCCCAGTTGCCTCGGAGAGCGAGGATGGGGCTGTCGGGAGGCAGAAGGGAGGGTTGGGGTGCAGAGGTGTGGCTTAGGGGAGGGAAAGTCAACTGGGCTACCGCCCCTCCCTGCCCTCCCTGGACTCAGTCCAGACATAACCTGCGGGTTGGAGGCCTGTGCACCCTTTATCTCCTAGTAGCCTGGCAGGTCCTCCTGGGTCTCCCTCAGTGTGGCTGGGTCCCCAGACCATAGGCCCCAGCAGGGTAGGGGCCCGTGCTCTGCTCTTGTTTTTGCTCCTACTTGCCCGCCCTTCCCGGGGAGGCCGCTGGCCACGACCATGCCAATCTCTTTCCCTGCTGCCTGCCTGCCTGGGTGGCCTCCAGCTCACCGCCCTGTGAGGCCTGTGGCCTCCCGCCAGGGCTGTCCTCAGGGGCCTGGATCCCCCTAGTTTATCTGCCGCCCTTGCCGCCCCACATGTGTCCCTGCGGCCTGGGGATGATCCGGGGGGTTGGGGGGTCGGTGCCCTTGGTTCACCCAGCCCAGCCCTAGGGCGCTTCCCCCCGTGGCCCTGCCAGGCATGGGGCTTGGGAGAGGATACGATGGAGCCGGCACAGGGAGGGGGCAGGAGACTCTGGGTGACTCGGGGCAGGAGGGGGTGCCCCAGAGGTTCAGAATCCTGGGCACACAGTGGGCTGAGCGGACAAGTCGCAGCCTCAGGGGGACCTCCCGTCCTCCCCACTGGCACTGGATCTTTCTGGGCCTGGCTCTGCTGCCTCCCACCCCCATTCAGCTGGTGGCTTCTAGATGCTTCCAGAGTGTGCTTGGCCCCTTTGCCTCTATGCCATTCGGCCCAGGGGGAGCAGTAGAGTGGCTGGGGCTGGGGGTGGGACTTCCCCTTTCTGTGTCTTGCTTGCCCCGTGTCTCCCAGTGAGTGGCCGCCGTGAGCCTGGGGCCAGCAGCCCAGCCCCAGTGAGAAATAAAAGTAGCCATCCTGCCTGAGCTGCCGCTGCCTTTTCTACTCTGCCTTCTCAACAGGAGTCAAGGAGGGAACGCATGGTGTTGAGGTCTCAGAAGGCCTGGGTTTGATGTGTGCCATGGCTGCAGGCTATGGCCTGGTCCTCTCCTTCCCCTTGCTCATGTGCCTGGCCTTGAGCTGTGGGCTCTGGGGTCATGGGGACCCGTAGGGCTTCGTGTCAGATGCTGTGGAGCTGAGGGAGGATGTGGCAAGAAAGCTGAGTGTTGTCCCTGAGAGCCTTGCTTCCTGGCCCTTGTCTGCAGATGTCTGAGGTGGTGGTGTGCTTGTCAGGGGTTTGATCTGGGCCAAAGCCACCTGAAGCCCTTGGCCCGCGGAGCAGGCAACTTTGTGTGCTGCAGTTGGTATGTCCCAAGAGCATGCAGGCAGCACTAGGAGCCAGGACGACTTGGGATGTTGTGTGTTTGGGAGCAGTCTTTACAGTGGGAGAACATAGGTTAGTGTGGGAATCCACGGCAGGGGTACCAATGAGGAGATACTCAGCAGGGGCCCCAGGGTACCTGGGATTGGCACTTAGAATGCATCCACCTACTGCCACCTGTAAAGGGCCCTGTACCGAGCCTGGGGGAGGGGGCCTCATCCCAATCCCTTGTTCAGGGGAATGGTGGCATGTTCAAGTTACCTGGCAGATGGCCAGGGCCTGCTGTGATTTTGAGGACTGCTTAGAGGGCTCTTGACTATCTGGCCACCTCCACCAGGGAGCCTTCCTGACATCACCCTACCCAGTAATGGGCTCTCCTCCCCAGCTCTTTGCCTCCTTGCAGCCTGGGCTCCATTCTGCGTTGCTACATGTCCCTCTCCTTGCGTTGGCTCGAACTCAGGGAGGCAGAGGAAGCAAGTATAGATGGAGCCTTCTGGAGTCAGGGTGGGGTGAAGCAGGAGCCCCGGAGGGAGGTGACCTGTGGTCGGCCCACGCTTTGATATGCTCATTGGTACCCCTGTCAGGTTGGCCTTGACTGGTCCCCCAACCCCAACAAAGCTACAGCCACCCACAGGAGAATGGAAGCAAAACTTTATTCCTCTTGGCTGGAGAAGAGAAGTAGTGGGTGGTCGTGTACAGGACCCCCATCCCTCACCCCTCCCAGAACCAAAGAAGACAAGCAGCGCCACCAAATGGCTCCCTCTGCCCAAGTGAAAGCCGAGAGGTCAGCGGCTGGCTGGGGAGGCAGGTGAGCGCAGCACGGCACAGGGCAGGGGCGGCTGCAGTGACAGGCGGGCGGCCAAGGTGGCCCAGGGGCCAGGGCTTAGGGGAGGAGGGCGGGGCTGCTTGGATAGTGGGGCAGGCTTGGGGGCTGCCGGCTGGCACTGACCCCAGACTCAGGGCACCACAACGCGGTAGGGGCTGCCTGGGATGTGCTCGTCGCCCCACTTGACCACCAGTGTGTACTCCCCCTTGTCCTTGAGCAGGTAGGACACGCTGTAGAGCCGGCTGCCCACGTGCTTCACCAGGATCTCCTCGCAGGGGGTCCTTGGGCCATGAACCCCCACCAGCAGCATGTTGTTGCCTGAGGCAAGAGGGGTCCTCAGTCACAGGTCCCAGCCCCCTTCCTCCCGCTGGTGTCCTCTCTCCTCTCCTGTCCCTAGCCAGTTCTGGGGTGACAGTTCTCTCTTGCTAAAGAGCTGCCAGCACCTCCCCAACCCAGGCCGGCTTAGCAGATTCCAGTTCCTCCCTGGCCTTTGTTTGAGGGTCCCGGAGGTGGCTCTAGAAGTGACAGCCATACCCCAAAGGTGGTCCCCCCTCTCTCAGATACTGGCCGTCCTGTGATTTCTGGCCTCATTTTGGTGGGAAGGTGGGCCGGGGGCCCGAGTTTGCCTACCTGCTTTGCTGCAGTCTACCGTGAAGCTGCTCTTCTGGCCTATGTAGGCCTTGCTCAGTCCCAGGCCCTTGGCCACCACCTTGGCAGCGTCAGCAGGCCCAGGACCCGGAGCCCCATGCTGGGGGGCGCAGGTGGCCTTGGTCAGAGAGTCTACAAATACTGATGATGTCTCGTGGAGGCTGTGGTTGCTGACGAGACGGGGGCCTGCAGGGCAGAGTGGGTGGGGCTAAGAGGTGGCCATGGTGCCAGGCATTGGGCAGGTACCAACAGCTTGGCCCCAGGCTTACCTGTGACTTTGGCCTTGAAGGGGCTGCCCCCAATGTGATAGGGGCCACCATACTTGATGGAGATGAGGTAGCTGCCAGGTGCCATGGGGGTATAGGTGACACGGTAGCCCTCAGGGCACTCCTGGCAATCCATCTTCACCTTGGAGGGGCCATCAATGGTCACCGACAGGGCACCAGCTCCTGCATTGCTCGTGTTCACGATGAACTCAGCTGGGCTCCCTGGGAGCACAGGAGGTCAGGCAGAGCCAGACTGATCTGCCTCCCTGTCCTCAGCCACCAGGCACAGGCTTGTCACCTCCAGATGCCTCCCGTTGTCACCAAGAGCTTGGAGGCAAGGGTCTAACAGCTGCATGCACACCTGCAGCCGCACCCACAGACTTACCTGTGACACCGCCTTCCAGGCCTGCTCCGTAAGCAGACACCAAGCCTGGGTCCCCTCCATGACCGGGCTCCCCAACTCGGATCTTGAAGGGGCTTCCAGGGATGTGGGTGCCATTGAACTTGACGTCAATCAGGTAAACGCCATTCTCCCGAGGGATGAAGCGCACAGCATATTTATCTGAGGAGCAGGGAGCCATGCTGTGGGCCTGGGGCTCCTCCTCAAACCAGCAAATGGTGTCTGAGGAATAGCCTCAACCCTGGCCCTACCCGTTTTGCTGGTCCATCAGTGTGAGCCCAGCCATGCTGGGCACCTGCACCCTGCAGCAGACCTCCCGAGGGCCGAAGCTTTAGACACTCAAGCTGCCCACTGCCAGGGTGCATTGGGACAGAAATCTTTTACAAGCCAAACCCAGGCCTCGCTGCCTCCTAAGAAAGGTTACCGTGAACAACATATCCCCTGCATGTTAACGGGCTCAGAGACAGGCAGGAACTTGCTTCAGGTCACGCAGCTGGGAAGGGCAGGACTAGGCTGTGAAATGAAGCCCACTGGGCTCCTCTTACCCCCAAGGTTGCCCCAGGCCTGTGCACAAGTACCATGGCCATGGCTAAAGGGCCGAGCAGCACTGAGGCTGGACTTTGAGTCTTTGCCTGTGGCGACAGCATGGTACTTCAGGGTCGAAGGCCTTCCTAACAGCCATGGGCGGCGAGCCACATTCCCAATGGCTTGGGTCACCAATTGGGAAAGGGTTGCTTGGCTTAGGGGGGCCAGGAGATGGGGCCCCGTCTTGGCTGCTTACAGAAGCGGTACCTTCCTTTTGTACTCTCAGCCTGCTTCCAGCCAGCAGGGCAGGGCGGCCGGGCGGGGACAGGGCCTCACCTTGGTCAATTTCTGTGACATAGCACTCCTCCAGGGCTCCTGAGGGGCTGTGCACCTTGGCATCGATCGCCCCCTTGGCCCCATTCAGGCTGACTGCAAAAGAGGCTGGCTGGTTGACCTTTAGCCCTGACTCCTGGAAGCACAGCAGACATGGTTAGATGGGGGGCTTGGGCCAGGGCAAGGGCAAGGGAGAAAGGAAAGGCCCCAGGAGCAGGAGGCCCGCGGGTTGCACTTACCCATCTGGCGTCCAACTTGGTTTAAAGAGGGAGAGCCACTGATTTGCAAGGGGCAGCAAGCCACAGGCACACATCCCCACGCCTGCCCCCACACTCTGCCATCACACACACCCAGGTGGCAGGAAGGGAGGGCGGCCCCACCCTGTGGGCAGCACCCAGCCTTGGCAGGCTGTCCCTCTTTAAACCACAGCCCTGGTGCTCAAGGGGCACAGGCTTCTGTTCAAAGCCTTTAGACCTGAGACACGAGAAAAACTCCACGTGGTGGGCAGGATATTTCCTGCCGACCCCAAGCGTGGGCTGCACCCGGCCAGAGCAGAGGCCTGGAACCCAGAGCTGGGCCAGGGGGTCACTGGACACAGGGCCGAGGCCTGCTCTCTGCGGTAGCTCTGGTCTGTCCGGGCCCAGGAGCCGCAGGTGGGCGGTTTCTCTCAGTGCCTCACCTGAAGGCTAGAAACAGTGAGGCGGCGGGCATCGCCAGACGGAGAAGCCACAGGCACCACGAAGGGGCTGTCGGGAATGTGTTCCTCGTTGAACTTGACTGAGACTTCGTAGTCACCTGGGCAGGGAAAGAGCGTAAGACCGGTTCATCAGCCTTTGGGCCTCCCGCCTCCCACGAACAGCCTGGGTGGCCCTGGGACCTGAAAGTGAAGAGTGAGTGCCACGCAGGGCCATTTGTGCAATCCCTGGGTCCAATACCCACACTCAGGCCCCACCTCCTCCAACCCCAGCCGGGTTCCCAGTACCTGGCTCCTGGACCACATAAGCCACACCACAGGAGCCGTCCTTGCGGTCCTCGAAAGAGATCTCAGCCTTGCTGGGGCCCTCGACAGCAATGGCCAGGCCTCCGGCACCAGCTTCCCGGGTCCAGATACTGAATTCGGCTGTGGGAGAACAGTGTGTCCTCACTGAAGGCTGCTCCACCAGCCTTGGCCCCCTCCAGGCATAGCCAAGGTAGACATGTCTGCCAGCTCCTTCCTCCACCCCCAACCCCACCCCGGCCAACGCAGGAGAGCGAGCGCTCAGCGTGTGAGCAGGCCTACCTGGCACTCCAGCTTCAGCCCTCTCCAGGCCAGGGCCCCCAGCTCGGACCTTGTGGGCTCCCCCTTCCCCTAGGGGCCCCACGGTGAACTGGAAGGGGCTCCCAGGCACGTGCTGGCCCTTGTACTTGACGCTGACTGTGTGTGTGCCCATCTCAGCAGGAACAAAGCGGATACAGTAGGTGTGGTTCTCCCCTTCCACGATCTCGGCCTCATGGCTCTTGCCCGATGGGCTGGTCACCTGGGCTGTCATATCCTGGATGCTAATTTCTGCAGGGTGGGGATGGGCTAGTGAGCAGCAGCCCTGGGCTCCACCCCTCCTCTTGGGGCTGCTTGAGCCCCAGGACCCCTCCCCAGGCTCCCCACAGCCCCTACCAGGGATCTTTAGGCTGAGATCACAATGACTGCCAACGTTGGCCACTGAAGGAGCCCGACGCCTGCGGGTGATGCTCTCTTTCACCCGGCCCTCGCCTGTCACTTTCACAGAGAAGGGGCTGCCTGCAGGAAGAAAGCACAGCCCACGCCCCTCCGGTCACATACCGCATGTGGGCCCTGGTGTAGTGACGGGGGCTGCCGAGGCACTGCTGCACTCACCAGGCACGTGCTGGTCGGCAAACTTGATGTTGATGATGTAGTTGCCAGGCTCTGTGGGGCAGTAGGTGACCCTGCACGTCCCGTCCTCCAGGTCCTCTGTGTTGATGTCCACCTTGCTGGGGCCCTCAATGGACAGGCTGAGCCCACCATAGCCTGGGGAATGGATACCCCTGAGCTTCGGTGCTATGCAGAGTGTTCCCACCCCAGCTGGTGGGCAGCCACTGCCTACCTGCATCTCGGGTATCAATGATAAACTCTGCAGGCTCAAAGGTGTGGCCTTCGTGAAGGCCCTGGCCAGAGACCCGAACGCGACTGGCATCCCCGATTTCCGACTGGCTGATCACCACCGGGATGGGGCTGCTGGCCACGTGCTGGCCGTTTTTCTTCACGTGCACCAGGTGCTCCCCTGTCTCCTTGGGCACGAATGAAATCCCTGGACACAGGGCAGGGCTGTCAGTCAGGGAAGGCGTGGGTTCCCACAGACTGCTGCCTTTCTGAAACCCCTGGACTCTTCGGCCACTTACCCACGTGGCCATTACGCAGCCGCTTCAGCAAACAGGGCTCCTCCCGGCCTGAGGGCGGGACCACAGTGGCCGTCAGCAGGCTGAGATCCGTCTCTGAGATGTTGATGGGGATGTCGGCAGCAGAGCCCACCTTTAGGTGGGACATACGCATGGAGTCGTCACCTGGTGGGGGCAGGCCAGCCATCACTGTGTGTCCAGCCATGGGAGACCATGCCCATCCTGCCACCCGTTTGTCACTGCTCCCAGTGCCACCCACCTGTGACCCGGGCCGTGAAGGGGCTGCCTGGGATGTGCTGTTCATTGTACTTGACTAGGATGCTGTAGTCACCCGGCAACACAGGCAGGTAGGAGACACTGCATGTCCCATCCTGGTTGTCAGTGCAGCTGATTTCTGCTTTGGACGGGCCCTCGATGGCCAGAGACAGGCCCCCTGGAGAGAGCCGTGGGTGAGCATGGGAACTATGCTGGGGACACTCCAGTTGGCCTACACTGAGGAGCCCCAATGGCCAGGGCAGCAGGGCAGGGAGCCCCATTCAGGAGTATCTCCTGAGTCCAGCCCTTAGCCCGGTGAGGGCATCCCGGGCACAGAGCAGGTCAAGACCGGAGCTATTGCTCACCCTCTCCTGCATCCTTGGTGTTGACGGTGAAAGTGGCAGGCTTGTTCACTACTCCGTGGGTGAGGCCAGGTCCATAGGCAGTGACATGGCCGCAGTTGACATAATCCACATAGAACTGCAAGGGGCTTCCTGAGGCAGGAAGAAGGGCCTTGTGGAATGGCAGCCTCATGTGTCCCCCAGTCCCATCTCTCTGTGAGGTGGTGGCAGTGGATTGGGCAGAGGCAGGGCAGGCCCACCTGGGATGTGCATGTTGTCATAGCGGATGTCCATCTCGTGCAGGCCAGCCTCACTGGGTGCATACCGTACGGTCACGGTGCCATCTTTGTTGTCAGTGATGGCAGGCTGTGCCACCTTGCCTGAGGGCATCCGAACCTCCCCTGTGGGGCAGTGGGGCTGAGGTCAGGGCAGCTCATTGGCACAATCTGGCCTCCTTGGCTCCCGAGCTCCTTCCTAGTCCCCACTTACCTGTGATCTCGCCCTTCTTGATGGTGAAGGGGATGACAAGGTCAAAGGGCCTCAGGCTGGTCATATCCAGCCCATTGACACCCACCAGGGGCCTCTCTGGGGCCTGCAGTGGAGACACAGGGCATGGGTGAGGGGCAGTGGGAGGATCTGGGGGTCCCTCCTCACACACAGTAAAACAGGGCCTCACAGAACACCCAGCTGGCTAGCCCCAGTGTCCCTAGCTGGCCAGGCGTACCCAAGTCTGCTGACCGCCCTGGGCGTAGGTATACTGTGGGGCCAGCTGCTGAGACCGTAGCGGGGGCTGCACCGAGGGCTGGTCCCCAGCCAGAGCCTGCAGGGCAAAGCAGAGAGCTGCTGGAGAGTCTGTTGTCACAGAGGGGCCCCAGGGGAACAGGCCAGGACCTGCCAGACGCCCCTGCTGACCTACCCCCCACCCCTCCTCACCGTCACTTGGAAGGGGCTGTTGGGCACGTGCTCGCCACCAAAGCGCACACAGATAATGTATTTGCCCGGCTGGGGGGCCGTGTAGAAGATGTCAAAAGTGCCGTCCTCATTCTCCACCACGTCCACATCTACCTCTGAGCCATCAGGCGTGCACACGGTGCATGTCACTTTGCCTTTGCCTGCTGCCTTAGTGTCCACGGTGATCACCGTCTCCTCCCCAATCTGGATGGTGGGGCCGATGCCAGCACCTGGTGGGGCAGGGTGGGTCCCCAAAGGGGGGCCAGTGTGTGAGCTTGGGCTCAGGTTGTTCCCATCCGCCTGCCGCCCACACAGGCCTCTCATTGCCACCACCAAGCACAGCCAGGCCGCCCGGCCTCTTGCCCCTCCAAGCTGGGATGGCGAGTGGTTTCTCAGAAGGCAGGAAGGGTTCTCCTGACCACCTCAAGTGCCCGTGTGGGAGGGGCCCGACGGTAGCACCCAGGTGCCTGGGAGGAAAAGGAAGGGCCCACTCCAGCCTAAGTGTTGACAGCCACTCCCTTGCCTACTCAGCCTCATCCAGCACCACGGCCCACACTGCTGAACGTCAGCATCTGGCTGGGTACACGGCTGCCTGCACCCCTGTGGCCTGGCCCCGGCCCCCATTGCTGTGTGTGGACGCGGTGAGGCAGAGTCCTGCTGCAGCGTGGGGGGACGTGACACTTGCCTCCCCACCCCCCAGGCCTGATGGTGAAACTGGAGTTTCCTGACAACTGAGAAGGCTCGCGGTGAAAAGCAGCCCAGTGCAGGCAGGAGTGGGAACGGGGAAGCGGAAGGCAGTGGGGTTAGCACCCGAGTAGCGCAGTGCAGCAGGCTTGGCAGAGCGGGGACAGCACCCAGGGAGACAGGGAACAGGAGGCCCAAGCTACAGCCACCACTGCTGGGTTGCGAGGGCAGAGCAGCTGAGCAGGCTCCAGGGCCCCAGAGTGCCCGAGGAAAGGGGAGAGACAGTGACGTTATGATCTGGAGCTCCGCCGTGGAGGCTTGGGGGGCTGTGGGCTATGAGGCCTGGCAGTGACAGTGTCCCCTGCAGCCTGGCCTCCTGCCAGGGAAGCAGCCAGGAACACGAAACCCACTTGAAGGCCAAGCTCGAGGGGCTCTGCCACCAAGTCCCGCTATCGGCCGAGGGCTCCTGCTGCACTAGGCTCCATGCTGGCCTGCCGCGGCCAGGCAGCTCTCCCGAGCTCCAGACCTGGCTGTCTACTGCCCACGCTGCCCTGGGAGGCTTCATTCATGCCCACCCCATGACATCTAGTTAGTGTCTTGGACCCCAACCTCACAGGTACCCAACTCTCCCCACTTTCCCTGCCCAGCTCCAGGCTGGCCATCCGGAGGTCTGAGCCACTCCATCCTCAAAGTATGCCTCCTAATTTGGCTCTCACTGAAGCCCCCTGGCCACCAAGCTTGCCGGAGAGCAACTTCAGCACCGCCCCCCTCCCTGTCTCCATTCTGCAAACAATAGCCAGGGAAATGAGGTTACTGAGTCTTGCTCCCACCCCCAAAGCCCCCAAGGCCCTGCAATCAGCACTCCCCAGCCTCCCCAGCCCTGCACACACACGCCTGTCACATCAGATCCTACCTACGGCCTGTTCTATAAAGCCATCTCGCTCCTGCCGCAAAACTCTAGCCACCCTCTAACCCTTTCCTTAGCCACCTTGCCCAAATGCCAGGCCTGTAGCCTCTCATCAGCATTCCCGGGTGTCCCTGGCTGGGGCAGGTGACCCTCCATGCCTGTTGGGGAATGTCTGAATAACGTCACTGCTGGGGGATGGGGGAAGGGGGAAGGAGGGAGACGGGTCACAATGCACTTTGGGGCTCTGAGGCTGGGCCGGGTCCCGCCATGCTGGCCGCCCAAGCAGTCCATACTGGCGCTACTGTACTACCAGCCAGCCCCACCCGCTCATGCACCTCCCCCAGCCCGGGACGCAGAGGCCCCTGGAAGGTGGGGATGGGGGTCTGTGGATCTGGCCAGGGCTGGGGCTCCCACTGAGTCAGGGAGACCCCTTGTTCCCTCAGCCCACACAGGAACCCTTGTGCTTCCCTGGGTGCCAAGATCCCGAGACCCCAAAGTCCCCAGTGGGGTGCCTCTCAGGATGCACCTCACCCCAAAGCTCTCAGCTGCAACCCGAGTTCTCAGATGGGGAAATAAAGGCCCAGAGAGGGGGAGAGCCGGAGCGGTCATGCTCAGCTCCGGAAGCCTCCCTGGGCCCTCGCCCTCCAGCCCACAGCCTCATCTTCTGCGCCCCCCCCCCCCACTCTGTCCCTGCCTAGAGCTGCAGCTGGAACTGTCCTGGGAATCGGCTCCAAGAGGAAAGGAAGTTGCCCCTCTGGACAAGAGGGGCATTGGGAGTGGCCCCAGCAAGCAGCTTACCTAGCCCGTGACCTCCGATTGACACTGAGGTGAGAAGGCAGAGAGCAAGGAGAAAGGTCAGGTGAGTCACTCAAGGGGGCAGCCCCCACTCCCACACGCCGCCCCAAGCAGCGAGCCCTTGCACACAGGCACAACCCAAGCCCCGTGCCGAGCGCCGCAGCGGCCAACGGCAGGCTGGCTCACCTGTGACTGTGCACTTGCTGGCGTCCCCGGTGGGCACGGCACGCACGCGGTACGGGGAGAAGGGGATCTCGTCACCACCATACTTGATGAGGATGGTGTAGCGACCCGTCACATCTGGCACGTAGGCCACTGTATACGTGCCGTCATGGTTGTCTTGGATGTGTGTCTTCTTCGGCTTGCCTTCCGGATCCTGTGTGGCAGAGGCAGGGGAGGCAGTTGGCTCAAGACCAAGTAGCCCCAGGCCTGCCTCAGGCGCTCCTGGAAAGCGCCCAGCGTGGCTGCTACAGGGACAGCCTCTGGGCCTCAGGCCTCTCAACTGCTATGGCCCAAAGGGCTGCCTGCACCTGGCAGAGTCCAGAATGGAGACTAAAACATCCCACACTCCCCACATGACAATAGGCACAGCCAGGGAGCTTGGCACCCATCCTCAGCCCCAGGGCCTGTCCAGCACTAGGAGGAGCTCACCTGGGTGTTCTCAAGTTTTTATCCTATACCTGCCCCATGAGAATATTACAGGTGGGGAAACTGAGGCACAAAAGGCTTTGGTGACATGCTCAAAGTTAACAGCAAGTGCATGTCTGGGGAAGCCTGTGCCTGTCACCACTATCCTAAGGTAGTCACAACCTTAGCGAACCAAAGACAGGGGCCCTGTCCTTCCCTGCCCTCCTTGGTGCGGCTCCCCAGGGATATCAGACACTGGCCACCACAGCCCACACTCCAGCCTCCCAGGCCCAGGCCCCCTTGCCTCCCCTGCTTGTTCCTGGGGCTCACCGTGATCTGGACAGCCAGCAGGCCCTCCCCAGCATCCTTTGCATCGATGGTGAACTCCACGGGCAAGCTGGCGGGCACGCCAGTGGTGTTGAGTCCGGGGCCACTGGCCTTCACCTTGCTGGCATCATGAGTAGGCAGCACCTTGACCTTGAAGGGGCTGTGGGTATGGGTGTTGTGACGAGCAGTCAGACAGGTTCTCAACATCCAGCCTGGGCTACTCCCCACAGGCAGCAGGCCCTGCCTCTTACCTCCGGGGCACCTCTTCATCTCCATACAGCACTGAGATGCTGTAGGGCCCTTCTCGGCTGGGCACATAATTGACGGTCTGGGTGCCATCAGCGTTGTCCACCACGTCCACTGGCTCCACCAGGCCTGGCCCCAGCCCCAGGGACAGAGCCTCAGCTAGTCTCCTAGGCCTCCATTCCTATCCCACCACACTGGACTGCCAGGACCCAGCCCCAGGCCTAGACCTCGCTTTATCCTCATCCGCCCGACCCTGGGAATAGCCTTGACCCCTCTGACACAAAAGACACCCATCTGGGTGCCAGCTGGGAACCTTGCCCGCCTGCCTTCCTGCCACATCTGCTCAGTGACCAAGTCCCATCTGCTCTACCTCCTCTAAGTCCCCTCGTGGATGCACTGTCATCTGAGGCTCTTCCGAAAACACCTATACACTTGCACCACTTCTGCACTCTGGGCCTCCCGACCCCCAGCTCCAGGCATGCAAACACTCACCTTTGGGCCCTTGCACTTTGACCTGCAGTGGGGCCACACCAGCCTTGCTTGTGTCCACCTGGAAGGACTGAGGAAGGTTGGCACGAACCATGCCTGGGCTCAGGCCGGGCCCAGAGCACTTGACCTTGGACGCATCTGTCACATCATGCACAGGGACCTTGAAAGGACTGCCTGAGGGTTGGGGCAAAGGTATGGCAGCTGTATGAGACAGGGTGGGGAGGAGCAGATAGTCCCGGCCCTGCCCTGGCTGCCACCTCCTCACCTGGCACTTGATGGCCACCATAGGTGACATTGAGGCTGTAGGTGCCAGCCTCATAAGGAATGTACTCAACTGAGCAGCTGCCATCCTTGTTATCCATGCAGGACATCTTGGCCTCGGAGGGGCCCTCTACAGCCAGGCCCAGGCCGCCCGTGCCAGCTCCCCTGGTCCAAACAGACAGCCGGTCATTCCTGGGGTTCCCAGGCCTACTGGCCACCCAGGCTCCTGGGGGCTCCCTCACCTGGTCTCCACAGTGAACTTGTTGGGCTTGTTGGTGGTGCCACTTTGGATGCCTGGCCCATGGACACGCACCCGGGAGGGGTCACAGCCCTCAGTCACGGGCACCTGGAAGGGGCTGCTGGGCACGGGGCTGCCGTCGTAGGTCACGTCCACCGAGTGCAGTCCTGGAGGAGTGCAGGCCGGGTCACGAGGAGCCCGGGCCACCCCACCCACCACCGTCCACCAGCCTGTGGGAGCCCCAGCACGCACCCTCCTCGTAAGGCGTGTACTCCACTTTGTACGTGCCGTCGCCTCGGTCCTGAACGTAGGTCTCTGTCAGGTTGCCTGAGGGGTTGGCCACACGGGCCTTGACGTGCGGCCCTCCGGTCTGTGTCAGAGCCCGGGCGTCCACACTGAACTCAGTGGTGGCCTCACGGAAGACACCTGCAAAGGGACACAGAGAGGAGGCTTTTGGGGCTCTGGGGTTCTGGTCCCTGTGTCCCGCTGCCACATACCCCACGGCAGGGCAACTCACCCTGGCCCTCAATCCCAGGCCCGTAACACTGGACGCCGGAAGTGTCCACTGCGGGCTCCACCTGCAGCTTGCTGGGGAAGTTGGGCACAGGCTGGCCGCCGTACTTGATGGTGACAGTGTAGGCCCCGGGGCAGAGAGGAATGTATGTGATGGTGTGCGTGCCGTCGCCGTGGTCCTGGATGTACACCTCGGCTGGCAGCCCCGCCTCTGAGCAGATCTCAATGGTCAGCTCTGCACTGCCTGCGCTCGAGCAGTCTACTTGGAATTGGCCCACCTCCCCAGCGGTGGCCCGCTCCAGCCCAGGGCCTGAGCACTTGACTTTGGATGCGTCAAAGCAGGGAACCACATGGGCCTTGAATGGGGAGCCAGGGATGTGGGTGTCAGCGAAGAGGATGTTGATGTTGTAGTCCCCGGGCTCGGTGGGCACATAGGACACGGAACATGTGCCATCCCCGTTGTCCAAGCACTCGAGCTGTGCCTCACAGGGGCCCTCCACTGTCAAGCCCAGGCCACCTGTGCCGGCGCCCTTGGTGTCAATGGTGAAGCGGGCGGGGGAGCCTGCACTGCCTCCCTGCAGCCCCGGCCCAAACGCCTTCACCTGAGGGAAGAAGAGGTCAGGAGCCAAGGCCATGCTATGCCCCTGACCCCAGACCTCCTGCCTGACTCTCCACCTGCCTCCCCTTGCCCTGGCTTCCTGCCCTCACCAAACAGGGATGCTGGCGGGCCCAGGCTGCCTGCCAGATGGGCCATCCATCAGTCATAAGGACAAAAAGGAGGGACGGGCGCGGTGGCTCACACTTATAACCCCAGCCCTTTGGGAGGCCAAGGCAGGTGGATCACCTGAGATCAGCAGTTTGAGAACAGCCTGGCCAACATGGTGAAATCTCGTCTCTACTAAAAATGCAAAAATTAGCCAGGCGTGGTGGCAGGCACCTGTAATCCCAGCTACTTGGGAGGCTGAGGCAGGAGTATCGCTTAAAGCCGGGAGGCAGAAGGTGCAGTGAGCCGAGATCGCGCCAGTGCACTTCAGCCTGGGCGACAGAGTGAGACTCTTTCTCAAAAAAAAAAAAAAAAAAAAAGAAAAAAAAGAAAAAAAAATGCTTTAACCCTGATGACTTTTTGTGGGTTTCTATTTCCCTCCTCCCCTTTACTCTCACTTAAACGGGGTCAAGGTTAACAGTCTGTCTCAGAAAAAAAAAAAAAAAAAGGAGGATTGAGGGCAGGTCTGGAGAAGATGGGGTGCCCTCTGGGCCCTCAGAGAACACAGTAGGTTCTCTACCCTTAGGGCCTCCCATACCCCAGTTACCTTGCTAGGCTTGGTAGGGGCCACAGCTTCCACAGGAAAGGGGCTGCCAGGCACAGGCACACCGTCATAGGTCACCTCCACCTCATAGGGCCCTTCCTCACGAGGCACGAAGCGCACCACACTGTTGTCAGCTCCTAGGCCTGGCTCCACCTTGCAGGGCACTGCTGCACCTGAGGGGCCCACAATCTTGGATGCCACTTTGCCTTGACCACCAGCACCCTTTGATTTGACTGTGAACTCCTGGTCTTTGCCAACGTCCACCTCTGTAGAAACGATGAAGGGAAGGAGAGAGACATGACACCCAGCTCAGTCAATCCCTGGGATGACACTCGGGCTGGGGGTGCCTATGTGACAAGGCCTTTGCAACAAGGGCCCCAACTACTTACTCTCTCCCAGGCCAGACACCTTGATCTTGCTGAGGTCCAGGCTTGGAGATACTGCCACCGAGAAAGGGCTCTTAGGGATGGGATCCCCTCCATAAGTGACATTGACGCCTACTGGACCCTAGGAAGGGTGCAGAAGGGAAGGGGGCATTTAGAGACACTAGAATTGCTCCCCAACCCCCTCCTGGGCCTCCATGCCTGCCCTTTCCCAGGTAAGGAATGAGGGTGGGCAGTAAGTCCCTCGGAGCTGTGTGAGGAGGCTGGGAACTCGGTCACCGTAGTGGAGGGCGCAGCTACCTGCTGCACAGGCGTGTACTTGACTGTGTAGGTGTTGTCATGGTGGTCGATGATGTCCACGTCTCGCACTGCATCCCCCTTGGTGAGTCCTGAGAACTGGACGTCCAGCTTGCCTTTGCCAGCGGCTTTCGCATTGACTGTGAAGTGGGTGGGCTTGCCAAGCTCGACACCTGAGGAACACATAGGGACCGTGTAGGGGCACCCTGCCCTAAGCCCTCCTACCCTTGATGCCCCACAACCTGCCATGGGGTACCTGTACTCACCAGTGCGACTGAGGCCAGGGCCCTCAGCCTTCACCTTACTGGCGTCATGAGAGGGCTCCACCTTGACTCGGATGGGGCTGGTGGGCGTGGCCTGCAAGCAGTGGGAGGAGAAGGCCTTAGAGGAGGGCAGACATTATCTGCAATGACATCTTAGCGGTCAGGAGCACAGCACTCACCTGGTCAGCAAAGAGGACCATAATGGTGTAGCTGCCAGCCCCCCGGGGTGTGTACTTGACCGTGAAGGTGTCATTGTCGTTGCGGATGATGTCGAAGTCGATGTCAGCTTCAGCGGGACCTACCACTCCAGGGGCACACTTGATACCGATGCTGACATCCCCTGTGGCGGGGAGAGGAACGGAGGCTGAGACCTCGCAGGGACATCCCAGCCACCTGCCCTCCCACCTACAGCCAGGCCTTACCCTGGCCAGCCTCGGCGCAGTCCACAGTGAAGTAGGTGGGCTCGTGGGCCTTGAGCCCTGTCTTGGCCACTCCGGGGCCATATACTTTGACCTTGTTGGGGTGGCTGCCAGCTCCCACATTCACCTGTAGGGCACAGGGGCAAGGGTAAGGGCATGAGCAGCCTGGAGGAGACTCAGAGGCTCCCTCGGCTACACTGGCAGGCACACAGAATGGCCCAACTGCCTTGGGAAGAGCCTGGCAGTTCCTCAGTTGACCACAGAGGGACTGGGTGATGCTCCAGGTCACTCCGAGGCAACTACCCAAGAGAAATGAAAGCAAACGTCCATGCAAACACCTGGACCCACTGTTAACAGCACTGTTTATGATCACCAAAGGCAAGCCCATCCTCGATATCTGTTAGCAAGTGAACAGACAAATGGAATGTGGTCTGGCCACACGATGGAGTATTATGCAGCCATAAAAGGGAATGAAGCGGCCAGGCATGGTGGCTCACGCCTGTAATCCCAGCACTTTGGAAGGCCAAGGTGGGTGGACCACCTGGGGTCAGGGGCGCGAGACCAGTCTGACCAACAAGGAGAAACCCTGTCTCTACTAAAAATACAAAATTAGCTGGGCATAGTGGCGCATGCCCAGCTACTCAGGACGCTGAGGCAGAAGAATTGTTTGAACCTGGCAGGCGGAGGTTGCAATGAACTGAGATCACGCCACTGCACTCCAGCCTGGGCAACAAAAGCAAAACTCC